>NW_027041841.1:473197-571504 GCF_033297395.1 Canariomyces notabilis
TTGGGGGGAGAGGGATATATTTGCGATCCTTGTACCGATTTGTAAGTGATAAAGGTAGATAGCTACACTTTACTTTCTTTGTGGGACCTATGTAGAAACGGCATGGATCGCTGTGATCTAGCGGCGAAGGTGTAGCTATTGCTGACGGTGATGGGTAGAATCGATTTACGTTAACCGCTGTAAGTGGGATGCGTTAGGGCGTTACTACCGGTGGGAAAGGCGCTATGTTTGAAGCTATCTTGTTAGCTAATATCGCTAATTTAACGCGATCTTGACGAAAGGAAGTCAATACTATAAGAAAACAACGCCTGCGTGCTCTTCCTAGCTTAGAAAAGACCCTGGGATCTAGGATGGCTTCAAATCGATGGTGTAGATTAAAAGTGGGTTTTTGGCTGAATTGGTTGGTTCTGGTTGAAAGTGCTGGAGGATACGAGGCCTGGCTGCAGTAGGCTGTAGTAGCGCCGATTCTAGCGTTTCTTCCTAAGGAGTGAGTATTGACGGTATGCGCGTAGCCTTCGACATGCCACCAGCGCTTTAGGTTTTCAACAGATGTTAGCACGGAACAAAGCTGAGGCAAACGCTTCGGCTGCCGCTACAAGGCTGATGAGGCTTCTTCAGTCCCAACTGGGAATCAAGGCTTGTTGGTTAGAGAAGCAATTCGTAGTTCTCAGGACCTCAACCCGGCAAGAAATGACAGGCCGGTGCGATGCAGACGCCAGGACCAAAAACTACGGGTGGCCAAGGGCTAAGGTTGTATGTGGTGAGAGGGTTAGGGTTTGTGCCTGGCTACGATTGTGAGTCTGTGTTGAAACTTGAGGTGGGTTGCACCTTACGCTACACGGCTATCAGGGGCCCCGCCCTAGCTTTGAGTTGAGAGCTTCATTTACTGGCCGAGTTCAACGCGCGGCATGACGAGGCCTGGTTGGCTTTGCAAAACGGTATGGAGGCTCTGATGACGGTTCGGAGGGTGTTTGATGGTTTTGGCTGTCTGACTCGATTTTGGTAATTCATTCACACAAGATGGGGCGGATAATAAACAGGCGCTTGCTCTCTGATTTCACAAATGACAAGGCGCCAGCCGAGCCACATGGGATGAGTGCTCACTCACTGATCCGGGCACTTTTTGCGCGGAATCGGTGTTGTCAGTGACGACGAAGGTGCCGAATACAACGAATGCCTGCCTGTATCCTTACTTTCGTATTCAGCCGCGACATAGGCATTTTTGCCCAGTGCCCTCGGGCTTCACACATCCATTGCACCGTTTCGAAGTTTCGAACGGAGCCGGACCAACGACGAGGCTCCGTGCCGCCGGTCGGGTCGTTCCAAGTTGACCACCTCTCTCTCTCTCTGCCAGGTTACGCGGCTTGCACTCTACCTGTGCTTGTCTATGGAATCTCAGTAGAAAGAGATGACGGCCCAGCACTGCACCTCAAGAATATCACTCATGTTTAATTGACCTTTTGGATATAAACAACTCAACGTCCAGGACGATACGTTGCAGGGACCGTTGTGGGCCTGGCCGTCGTGTTTCATCATCACACTTCAATAACGTCCTCATCATAGCTCTAATCACTTATATATCTTGATCCACCGGACTCACCCAACAGATCTTGACACCCATTCATAGACAGTTTAAAATCCAACCATGGACGCCGTTTCACTCAGCACCGCCATAACGACCATCTCCCTCGCGGGAGCTTACCTCTTTTCCTCTGGCCGACTAGCACCACTACTAGAACTTCCACGGCTTGGCTTCTTTGCCGCCTTCGCCGCATTGTTGAGCGTTCAGCTACTGCTGTACCTGATATGGAGCATCATACTCTATCCCAAATTCCTCTCCCCTCTCCGGGGGCTTCCCGAGCCTAGCGGCAATTCTTTGTTCATGGGACAATTCCCCAAGATCGCTCCTCATCCATCCGGGACCCCCCATATGGAATGGTATTGCGGCCCCCGCCCATTGTTTGCTGTACTGTGATAGCAACCGGGACTGATCATCTACAGGATCAACTCGATCCCGAATGATGGCCTCATTCGCTACCTTGGCCCCTTCAACAAGGAGAGGCTTTTCATCACGTCACCAAAGGCGCTTGCCGAGGTGCTGGTAACCAAGAACTACGAGTTTGTGAAGCCCTATCAGTTCCGTTTCAGCATCGGCCGCATTTTAGGAATAGGCATCCTCCTCGCCGAGGGCGACGAGCACAAAGCACAGCGCAAAAATCTGCTTCCGGCATTTGCATTCAGGCATATCAAGGATCTGTACTCCATTTTCTGGGACAAGTCCCGGGAAGGAGTCGAGGCCATGACTCGGGAGATCCAACGTGATGCCGCAAACTCGTCGGCCGAGAGCCAGAACTCAGCCGTGATCGAAGTGAGCAGCTGGGCCTCGCGGATAACTCTCGATATCATCGGGGTAGCCGGCCTGGGCCACGACTTTGGCGCCATCGCGGATCCCGACGGCGAGTTGAGCAGGATATACCAGCAACTCTTCAAGCCCAGCCGCCAAGCACAGTTCCTGGGACTGCTGCAGATCCTCTTTGGGGCCCGCCTAGTCGACCTACTCCCCGTGAAACGCAACGCCGACGTCCACAGCGCATCCAGAAAAATCCGAGGCGTGTGTGCCGATCTGATCCGCGAGAAGAAGCAGAAACTGGCGCGCAAGGAGCTGGTCGACGTAGACATCCTCTCGGTGGCCCTCGAATCGGGCGGCTTCACTGACGAGAATCTTGTCGACCAGCTCATGACGTTCCTCGCGGCCGGCCACGAGACGACGGCCTCGGCGCTCACCTGGGCGGCCTACCTGCTCGCCAGGCACCCGGATGTGCAGGCGCGCCTGCGGGCCGAAATCCGGGAGCGCCTTCCGCCCATCTCGGGCGGAGGGACTGTGTCCAGCGTGGACATTGACCGCATGCCATACCTCAACGCCGTGTGCAACGAGGTCCTGCGCTATTTTGCCCCCGCGCCCATGACGCTTCGCATCGCCAACTGCGATACCAGCATCCAGGGCCGCTTTGTCCCCAAGGGCACGCAGATCATGATTGTGCCCTGGGCCATCAACAAGTCCAAGAGCCTCTGGGGTGAGGATGCGCTCGAGTTTAAGCCGGAGCGGTGGCTGCCCAAGTCGGACGGCGACAGCAAGAGCGCCGCGGCCAGCAGCGGCGGCGGCGCCACGAGCAACTATGCCTTCATGACGTTTCTACACGGCCCGCGCAGCTGCATCGGCCAGGCGTTTGCCAAGGCCGAGTTTGCCTGCCTGCTGGCTTCGTGGCTCGGCAGGTTCGAGCTGGAGCTGCACAACAAGGAGGAGATGGATGAGTCCAAGGTTGAGATCAAGGGCGGGATTACGGCGAGGCCGGCAAAGGGCATGTATGTCAAGGCGACGGTGCTTGAAGGGTGGTGATGGAAGATCCGGGCATGGAGCCGCGTGGCTTGGGAGGGCTAAGCACCGGACTCCTTCTGTTGTACAACTACGGGCAAATAAGGTGCTACAACCGTGTCACTGCCGAGACCGAGAAGCGCATCAGGATTGCAGTAGTACTGCTTCGTCTGTTGGGCGTCTCGATCATTTCTTTCCCCGCTGCCCGATTGTTTGTGTCTGTCTTTGAGGTGCTACTGCTAAGGCAAAGCCATTCTCGTTCAGATCTCACATGTCGTTTGCCCTTTTGCTGCAATGTCATTATCGCGGTGCTGGTTGAGATTGGAGAGGGGAGGACGGGCCGCTCCTTGCGCTGCGTCAGCAAATCCGACCACTGCAGGGCGAGAGAATCGCGTGTAAGTCGTGCGGGGGCATGACGGTAGGTTTTAGCCAACCGTTGCGCCAAGTCAGGGAAGAAATGTCGAGATAGGGACTAGGGAGCCCGAGGAGAGAGAGGGATCAGGGGTCGACTTCGACGACTGGCACACGCGACGGAAGGAGGGGGAAGATGACCGGACGGACAGTACGTCAATGCCGTCCGACAGCCTGTGGATGGAGATGCAGCTGGCCCGTCCCGTTCGCCATGACAGATCAAGAGAAGGACGCAGGGTGGGCTCAAGTTCCCGGACTCGGACAGCGACTCTGCAGGAGTGGACTGGATTACAGAGAACTACTAGTGCATATAAGGAGTATACCTGCCTATGAAGAGGTTTGAGCTACTAATACTCTACTCCCACACTACGTCACGTAACGGGATCATATATGTAAAGTAGCTTAAAGTACACATTCACCTACTCAAAAGATACACTGATGAATGCCACGGGAGACGTGACAATCCACCACACCCCGCCTCGGTCAAGACCGATGCTCAGGTCCCGTCTCAAGATGTAAGGCAAGAGAAACATGAAACACCCGTGCACCGTGCACGCAGCCTCGTCCCGTCCGTCGGAGCGGGTTGGCGTAGTATACATTGTCATGCATAGTATATACTATATACCTCAATGCTATAGCCCGCGGAGCTACGGTCAACCTGGAACCAACAGCTAGTATTACACGACTGTATCTATAGCGCAGTAAATGTACTATGTACAGGGCTGAAGGCAGTGTTGGCCATCATGCTGGGAAACACCACACGACACTACACTGCTGGTATTCCAGGGTAGAGTTCTATGTCATCAATTCGTTTAGTACCGCAGTACGCTACAAGGCGAGTAAGGTAGGCTGCAATATCTGTCTGCCTGCTTGCCTGCCTGCCTGCCGGTCTGTCTGTCTGTGGGTTGGTAGGTATCATGACCAGATGTGGGAACAGCCTAGTAACTCCTTAAAAGTAGTAGGAAAATAACAAGCACCTGTTCCCCGAACACCAACCCAAGCCGCCCGAGCCCAGCCTAACACCGTCCTGTTTCCCTTGAACCGACCTAAACAAAGAACGCCTGCCCCCGTCCCGGGCCGTAGACGGTGTACTAAGTAGTCGTAGTAAGTAAAAGAGGGTTATTACAAAAGTAGCAATACAGCATCAAGAAGAAATCCGAAGAAAAGAAAAGAAAGAATAGAACGAGAGAACAGTGAAGCGACAGCCTCAATAACAATCACCTCCAAGTCCCATGAATCCTCGGCCGACGACTACTCCCCCTCTTAAGCCCCACATCCCCGTTGGCCATAAGCGACTTCCACCTGCGCCCAACACTCCCGCGGTCTTTTTTCCCAAGGGTGCGCGCACAGTCCTGCCAGTCGGATTTGCTCAGCCGGAGCTTTTCCAGCACCAGCTCCACCAGCATGCGGTCCTCCTCTGTGCTCCACGTCTCGCCGTCTGTTTCTACTACCACATCGGTGCCGTCCTTTTCAATATTCTTGTTGTGGTTCATGTCGGAGGCGTGCAGCTCGTGGTAGTCAGAGCGCTCTAAACCGAGGGGAAGCACCTCGGGCGCGATGCGCGAGCGCTTGGGCGTGTGTGGCGCGGAGGGTTGGGATTGGGATGGCTCCTCCGTCATTTGCTCCTCTGGATGTGATTGCTGTTGTTGCTGCTGCTGTTTTTCTTCTTCGGCCGACCTGTCGCGCTCATTGTCGCTGCTGATGCTATCGCCGTTGTCATCGCGACCCATGTCGTCGTCGACGGCGCGGCGCCGCTTGTTGGGTCCTCGCGCGGGCGGCGCAAGCGCCACCGAGGAGCGCTTCACGATGCGCTTGCGCGGCGGTCCGCTGTGGTCGTGTCCGCTTGCGCTTGGGCCGGTGTCTGTCTTGCGCGAGCGCAGGCGCAGTTTGAGGGGCGGCAGCGGCGCATGCGCCAGCGGCGGGGTGGGTAGTTGCGCGTGCGACGAGGTCGGAGGGGTGATGGGCTCAGTGGCTGCTGCTGCTGCGATGGTCTCGAAGGAGGCAGGGCTGGTCGCCGCGAGGAGCGACTGTAGCGAGCGACATGTCGAAAAGATGTTGCCAAAGGCTGTCTGCGGCGACTGCGGCGGGGGGCTCGCGGGCGGGGATGCGAAGAGGGTCGTCTGGAGGCGCGTCAAAGGCGGCAGTTGCGACGAGTCGCACGAGAGTGCGGATGGTAGCAGCATGGCTTTCTTTCTTTATTGTGCTTTGCGAGGTTTGTCGAGCGACGGTATAGGATGACGGGAATATAGTTCCAGCCTCTAGTCGCTGTTCGGGAGAGATATAAGGGGCGGGAGGATTTCCGGGTTGTGGCTAAATAGAGGAAACCAGAAACGAGCGTTTTGCGACCAGGTCAGATGTGCGACCGCCGGAGCTGTCGGAAAGATTGCGCAATGCCGAAGACGGCAGCTCTGGGATGCCACAGCAGCGCGCAATAACAACTGCGAATGCTCTGGGGTAGAGGTGAATAGCGCAGTTGGGGGCAGGTGTTGCGATGAAAGGTAAATTGTGTGCGAAAAGCGTACACGTAAAGGCGCAAACTTGGTGAAGGCAGAGAAGGCGCGGCGAGAAAAGAAACGGAAGTCTTCGTCGACGGGAGCAGTGGGCGAGGCAGAGGAATAATGCGCCTAATAAGATGTGGGACGACTCAATTGCAGGGGTTGCCGGTGCGCACAAAGTGGGCCACATGACTGACAGGGCATCAAGGTGGGGCAGGACAGCTAGCTAGCCAATCACGGCAAGCCGCACGCTGCAAGTGCCCCTCTCACCCTCGCTCCACCAGCATGCTTCTTCTGCAAGCACTTTAACGGGAGTGACACGGAAAATGGGGCTTCTGAGCGCAACTCCGGGCTGCAAGAGCGAGGTACATAGGAGAAGCAAGCATCGGAATCGAGTGAGACACCGACGGTGAGCCAATATCGACGCTGACCATCTTTCACCTTTCTAGCTTCGTACATGGCCAGAGGAACACGAAAAATGAGGGAGCGCGTCTCGTCAGTCTATTTCTTGAAGCTAGCCACTAATTTGATCGCCAAGTCGGTCGATGTGGGCTGGCCATTGAATTTTTTCTTCTTCGTCTCTCCTGGTCTAGCTCAGGAGTTATCACACCATCTGGGTCCGGCCGGGATAGTCCTCCTACCCTGAATAAAACTGGAGTCACATCTAGTTGTCATGACCACCTTGGGTGTAAGTACAGAATCTGTTGAGTATCCGGCCCTCTCTGAATCGCAGGTGATATGCCACGATGCGAGGGGTGCTGTGCCTGGTTCACGCGCCCACTTGCGTCACTTGCATACTACCTTATCCCTCCCTCTCTGTTGAATGTAGGGAAAATGTAGGGTAGGGTGTGAAATGCGCGCCCGTTTAGCTGCCCGTTTCAACTTTCCCGGCCGTGAGATACCGAGAAGGTAACGGCTTCCACCAGCTTGTTCGATCTAGGTCGATTGCCCAGCGTTCCGCGACGCTTCCAAACAAAGCCCTGGCTGGTGCCTTGGGCTGAACACGAAGGTGTACACGTCATAGGATCGACCAGGTCAGCAACATCACACCGGCGATGCCAGACGGCTTACACTACTTGAGTTGTGCTGAAGCTACTGAGCCACCCCGACAGCAAATATGTACATAGTTTGCATAAAGGTAACTATTTCTGTGACCTGAGCTGCAGGAACCATGTTGGATTCATCTCGACAGCAGAGGCCGCAAGGGAGAAGGGAAAACCACAGTCAAGAGCAATAAGTAGGACAAACCTGAAGGAGGGTTGCAAGTTAATGCATTGCTCCTCCCCTCCTCTGCGCGAGCGATAAGCCAGCTGCCCCTCGCAAGACACAAGATTTCTAGAATCCTCTCTCTCCCTCTTCGTCGTCGACACCAGCACTGCTTACGCTATGCGCTACAGTCTGGACAGAGTCGGGATTTGTAAACGAGTAGCTTAGCCATTCGGAGCGAAAAACGTGTCACTGACGATGGCGCTCGATTGCCGACTACGAGCTTCAACAACTGCAGTATCTGCATCTACTCCAGTTTTGCAATGCGCCACAAGACCTGCAGAACACACCCCGCTGCAGGTCGTCTCTTTGAGGTGGAAGCAGAGACGACTGGGGTGAAACTGATCTGGACCCGACCCGGGGAGACAGCTGCGTAACGAAAGGGGCGGGGTTGTCGCGAGACGCGTCTGGTCCGCGAAAAACACGCGACTGAGACGCGATTGCCAGTGGGTCCAATTTAAGTAGAGTTAGAGCCATTGACCAATGATTGCGTGGCGGAAGATGGCGTTGCCAAATCATTGGCTGCCAGAAGAAACGGTCTCTGATCGGCAGAACAACCCATGTCGTGCACCCTGATCAACCCTTTGACACGGATGTGGCTTAGTGGACGGCTAAGGTACGTACCAGCGGGTGCTAGGTGTACGGGAGGATCAACCCAGTCCCTTGGACCTGTCTCCTTTTTGCTCGTTTTGTCAGCTGCTGATCCGTCGAGGCGGATTGCGGGCTCCGGGATCCCTTGGCCCCTCAATCGGCCGTGGGACATCTGCCGCGCCCGGATCCGCATCCCGCCGACCTCGGCTTCGGGGCAAGTATCGGCTCCTACAACTAACGAGACAAGGAGATTGAGTTACACGATTCCATTTTGTGACTCTACAGTTCCTACACTTGTATCAGTGCCAGTCAGTTACTAGGATTCAGAAAGGAGCATTGGCTGCGAGTGCTTACTCCTCGGCTCATGACAGTCCGCTGATATTCAGGCACATCAAGTGATGATTCCATGCCATTGATATCCTGATTTTGTTTCTGGCTGTAAGTTGCGCATGTACAAGGACAAGTCGCCTAATCATCGTTTGCTTCCTCTTCATGTCTGTGCTTATCGGCTTTGGGAATCGGATCCTTGGATCGAGAAGCCTGTGGCCTACTTTTCCTTGGAATCGCTGCTTCCGCTGGTGATGAAGACCGGACAGTTGATGAACCCCACGATTAGAAGTTGAGCAAACAAATAACGCCATGAATCCCAGTTGAGCTATCAATGGCTTGGTTGGGACGAGCTGTGTGTCCCTGGATTGGCAGTTGGCGTATCGCGGGCTGACCATTGAAGGCAATGGGATGAGCGAAAAGGGGTTGTTGATAAGAGCGTTGGCATGGGCAATAGAATGAACGGCCGAGTACTAAGTATTACTTTGGCTGTCAGCGACTTGGATGAACAGTGATAGCCATCTGAAGATTCATCACAAATCTGACAAACGCGAAATTTGTGATGCGGTCTGTTCATACCTCTCTTCGCTCACTGCCATCCAAAGGGCTCGTCACGCGGTCTGTTTACACTTCTCTTCACCTCAAGGTCATTTGAAGTGATCCATCACGCGATCTGTTCAGGTTACCTTCACTCACTCTTATCCGAAGAGCATCCATCACGCGACCTGATAATACCTATCTTCACTTATCCCACCAACTCAGTTCAGGGCGTTTTGATTGCGCCTTGAAAGGTACTTAAACCCAGTCTCCCTCCTGCTGGGCTTTTCCCCCTCGAATGTATTTCCTCACACTCTACTCTCCATCCATTTCGACTCACTGTGCCAACCAAGTCAACTAAGTCGACCAATCCAAGAGCACCTTTGATTCTTATTTTCTTGGAAAGTCGGTTCTTCCCCTAAGTTCTTCTCCTCACCAACTGTCAGTGCAGTCAAAGATGGACAACAAGGAGACGCTCAATGTAGACTCCCACAATAACTCGAATCTTGCGACCGACCAGTCTTCCGACCCAGCGGATCCCTTTGCTTCTCGCAGTCACAGGACCTGGACACCCAAGTATGGGCGCGTCCAGAAGTGCGACTTCTGCAACGCTCGGTCGCCAGGAACGCTCCACGTGTGCACGACGTGTGCCATCCACATCTGTGAAAAGTGTTCCAGATCCGACCGCTGGCATTCTGACTCCAAGCACTTTATCGATCCAGACGCCTACAACTGGATTGAGGTGAAGTCCTCTAAAGCCTCCAGCAGCCGTAAAACCAGGGCTTCAGGAGGCAGTAGCGCGGTCGGCGATGGAATCGCTCGTTCAGGAGAGCAGCATCGCAATGCTGAAGTCAAAAATCACGACGAGACTGATCCCGACGATACTGAATACATCGATGACGATAACAACTCAGAGAACTCGAGCACGGCTTCTAAGCGTCCTCGCTCGTTTGTAAACTTCAGCAGACCTTTCCGGGGCGGTAACACTCGCCAGCAATCCACCTATCCATATCCACCTCGGACCACAGCGGCCGCCGCACGACCGAGTGTTCGCCAAGCGGCTGCTCGGGCACTGACCCGCATGAGCCGTCAGAACGGCTCCGACGACGGCGATGGTGAGGGTGATGAGGGTGATGACGATAACAGTGGCGATAACAATACCAATAACAATGGCAATAACACTGGCGATAACAGTGGAGAAGACGACAGTAACAATATTGAGCAACAGGGTGCTGATGGCAATCACGGCTCTGTTCCGACTCGTCACCCGGTTCCTCCTTCGGGCTTTCCCCTTGCGGACCAGCCAGTAGCACCTACCCCCTATGACAACCTTGTCTACGACATCTACGAGCAGATCTACGGCATCCGACCCGTGTGGTATGTACTACAGGCAGAAACTCCCGTCTTCGTGTCTTGTTGGCTCCGTCTAGCGTCACGAGCAAAACGACATGAAGACAAGGCCTTGACCCCAAACCTTCCCCTTACAAACCGCCAAGAATAACGCATGTACTATGTATGGCGTGACTGACGTTGATTGCCGAACAGGATGCCGCGCGTCCGTACATCGATTCCAAGCCGTTGGGACGGCGAATGGCCCTCCTCAACTCCATCGCCGGGGCAGCACCGCCGTGAAGAGGACGGCACCATCTACCAACAGTACGAGCTGTACCACCAGCACGCCTTCTCTGCCGCGACTCAGTTCTACCCGCTCAACAACCTCCTGCCCGCGCCCCGCGGCTACGAGCAGTATTCGTTTGAGAACTACCCGCCGGTGCGTTTATCTTTGCCTTTCCCTTTCCTTTCATTTCAGCTCCTCCCTTTCAAGTTCAACCTCCAAAACCCACTCCATTCACTGGTCCTACCCAACAATGGGCGAGCCCAACCATAATTTCACAGACTAGGTACTAACATGAAGTCACGCCAGCGAATCCAAGAAGGCTACACCGCCACAGTGCGCACCACACCGCGATTCCACCCGTACAACGAGCTTTCGCCAGCCGAGATCGCACTGGTGGAAGCCGACCGCCTGACCCTCACCCAAATGAGAGCGGCGTGGCACGACAACAACCAACTGGCAGCCATGCGCAACCAAGGCCGCCATCTCGCGGCCATTCAACTGCTTTGGCACGTGTTTGAATTGCGACGCACCCGGGTTGATGTGCGAGCCTTTTCCCAGACGGTTCGGTTCTTTGTGGCCGAACGGGACCGTGCCGTGCAAATGGAGCAGGCAGTTGAAGAACTAGATCGGGTGCGAGTCGAGTCGTTGGAGCAGGAGTTCCAGCGTGAACGCAGGCAGGAGCAGTTCCGGCGGTACCAGCACGGACTTTTGACTGCTGCCATGCGTAATGGGTTCCGAGGAACGCCGGCGCAGATGGCGCACCTGCTGCAGCAGCACCTGCAGCAGCTGCAGAATCAGCAGGGTGGTTCCGCTGCTACAAATACGGGTGGTAGCGGGGACACCGCTGGCAATAACGGGGTCACAGGCGCAGAGGCGCGTCACTCGGAGATGATAGAGCAGCTAGAAGAGTTGCTGCACCGCCGGGGCTGAGCGGCCATTGCCCTTTGATTTTCTTTCATTCTTCATTATCCCAGCGCAGCATCTAACCACGGACGGGCATTGCATTGCATTGCACTATGGCGTTCGGTGTTGATACTCCCCAATGTACTTATAGACGAAGCGTAAACAACGCACCACCTAAGAGAGACTAAACCCACCAGTCTGTTCCCGTTGCCCCTGAGGCGAATTGTGTGTGCGCAGCTGTCAGGACTTTAAAATGTCTATGTGTATTCTGGTGATACGGGAGACATCAAAGGCGGGCAAGGGAGGAGACCGTTTAGCCACTGACTGACTCTATTTGATAAGTTCACAGAACCAAGAAATCTATTCGCCATCCCTGGGAACCCGAAACTCCGTCTTATATTTTGTCTACCCCCCAATGCTCTAATCTTGAGTAACATACCTATCCACTGACAACCCATTATCAACCTCTTCCCTCATCCTTCGCCTTCTCATCTGCCACATGGCCAAAGACCTCCTCCCAAACCGCATCCTTCTCCTCGCCCAAAATCATCTCCACCAGCTTATCCCTCTCCGCGCTCTTCTGAACCAGCTCCCAGAAAGCCCCCGTCCGGTAACCCTGCCCTTGCCCTCGCCCATCTCCCTCACCCTCACCCTCATCTCTCCGCAGTGTTCCCGCCTCAATTCCATCCACATTTCCATTCACACTACCCCCAAAAGGTCCAGACCCAGCAGTACGCCTCATCCCCGCGACAAACAACTCCCTCGGACTGCCCATCTCAGCCACCTGGCCCTGTTCCAGAACCAGCAGCCGATCAAAATCCGCCACCGTCGACAGCCGGTGGGCAATCACCAGGACGGTGCAGCCCGCCGCGGCAAATTCTTTGCGCAGCGACTCCTGAATGCTGCTGTCTGTTCCCCTGTCAACGGCGCTGGTGGCCTCGTCGAGCACGACGATCTTGGGCCGCCTGAGTAAGGCCCGCGCCAGGCACACCAGCTGGCGTTGGCCCTGCGACAGGTTGGCGCCGCCCGTGCTGATGGGCATGTCCAGGTTGGCGAAGATGTTTGTGTTGTTGTTTGTGGTGGTGGAGGTGGTGGCGTTGGATTCGGAGCTGGAATCGGCGAGTGTCGGGTCTGTTTCCCCGGCTATTGATGTCTCCGTGGCTGTCTCAGAGTCAAAGGGCAGATTCGCGGTCGGTACTGGGTTGGCTGCCGCGGTATTATTGGTATCGGCGTTGGCCGGGGGGTACTCGGATGGACGTTCAGGGTCGCTGCCGCCTTCAATAAGGTGAACGCGTTGAAGCGCCGCTAGCAGCTCGTAGTCGTCCAGAACGCCTTCCATGTCAAGGTTTGAACGCAATGTGCCGCTTGATTATTTCATCCGGTGTTAGTGTTACCGTACAACAGGGTGGCTTTCTCGCCAAGAGACATGCAAAGGGGGCTGCTTACGAAAAAAGGAAAGGGTCTTGAGGGATGATGGCCAGGCGGCTCCTCAGCTGACTCAACTTCAAGCGCGAAATGTCGATATTGTCAATGCGGACACTGCCCTCGACAGGCTCGAGCAGACGAAAGAGGACCGCAGCAAGAGTCGACTTCCCTGCTCCTGTCCGTCCGACGATACCAATTCGCTCACCAGCACCAACGACGAAATTGAGCTTCTTCAAAACTGGTGGGAGGTCCTCCGCGTAGCGGACAGTCAGGTTGTCAACCTCGATCCTGCCTTCGGTCGGCCAGGCAGCCGGGGCATCCATGCCGCCCTCGGGTTCCGTCTCGATCTCGGCGTACTCGAGCACTCTCTCGCATGCGTTGAAGCCCAACTCGACCGAGGTCATGGCCTGGAGGAGAGATGTCAGCGCGTTCGTGTAACGCAGCGCAAAAGCCAGGCTGAAGCCGGCCAGCGCGGCGTCAACACGGCTGAAGGCGACGGCGTTGGCGACGACGGTGACAAACAGGGCGCCCAGCAGCCCCATTCGGAAAGCCATCCAGCGGCTGGACAGCTGAAGCGCCCAGGATGCTTTGGAGCTGTTGTCGATCAGGCGGTACATGCGCTCCATGTAGAAGTTGGTGCGGCCGAAAGCGCGAATGGTCGACAGGCCAGAAAGAACTGAGCTGAACTGGTCATAGATGGGAGAATGCGAGACCGAGTTGATCCGCTTGACTTCGCGCGCGGCGTTGATGTACACCCAGGCAATGCGCAGGTAGAAGAGGAAGAGGAAGAGGCCGAAGAAGATGACATGCACCGAGACAGACAAGCTATCTCCCATCAGCCATATTTCGCTAATCAGTGCTAGGTTGATCGGGGACATACCTTGTACCAATAACGACAACCAAGAATAGCGTAGTGCGGATAAGACTAAAAGTCTGAGTGGAAAGCCGTCTGTCAACAGTGAAGGTATCGGATGTGAAGCGGTTGAGGATACGGCCGGCCGGGACGGTGTCTATCCAGCGCAGGGGCGCTCGGAGGATAGCATGCGTCATCCTCTGGAAGAGAACCCTGGAGGCCGTCAAGCCCACGATGAAGAACGTGATGACGCGGACGATCTGAACCAGAAGAATAGTGAAATCGATGATGAGAAACGCTCCGAGCCCTAACAAGTTGTAAGTCAAATGATGTTAACGCCAGTATTAAAGCCAGATGCTCGAAGAAAACACAACCAAACGTGATGTGCTGGAAAACATACAGAAGAAGATGCCATGCTCAGCGCCACTAGTCGTCCGGAAGCCAGGTAGGTCGATGTGATTCTGAGAAATCATTATTCGGGCGGTCTGAAAAGCGGAATGGACAGTCTCGGATGCCGCTTGTTGGGCGAGTTCCTTCAGACTCCACGTCCGCGCCACAGTCAAGAAGTGACCAAGGAGGAGAATCGCGATGCCAATCAGCCAGGGAACTGCACCACCACTGGCTTGGTAATAGGCCTTGTACACCTTCCACTTGACACGCCCGCTCTCCCTCTGTTCATCATCCTGGTTTGTCTTTTTTACCTGTTTCTGCTCCGCCGGAGTGGTGTGGCCGTTTTGGGCATCTGCTGGTGTCTCGTCTGGCGGTGCCGCAGCTGTCCCGGACTCAGAAGACGCAGCCACCGCAACTGGGAAGAGGTGCTCGACGGATTCCACCTCACCGGCGTGGAGGCGGACTAGGTAGCTCGCATGAGGCAGCACCAGCTCCGCATGATGGGTAGCGAGAATGCGAGTACGCCCTCGGGCGAGCTCCCCGGACAGGGCCCTATCAACAATCAGTCTGCCTACGTGGGCATCAACAGCGCTGAGGACGTCGTCGAGCACCAAGATGCCAGCGCGGGAGTAGAGAGCCCGGGCGAGCGCGATTCGCCAGCGCTGTCCGCCGGACAGGGTGACGCCCTTGGGTCCAACCTCGGTCTCATCGCCATCGACCAAAAGCTCCATGTCCTTTTCGAGAGCGCAGGCGGCAAGGACCTTGTGGTAACGGTCCTCAACGAAGGGAAGCCCGAAGACGATGTTCTCCTTGGCGGTGCCACTCTCAATCCAGGGCGTTTGGGAGACAAAGGCGGTCAACTGCGGGATGATCCATTCAGAGTCGTGGATGTACGCCGCATGCTCATCAAACGGTGGCGGAGTAGGCATGCTGATCCTGCCGCCCAGTAGCTTGACCTCACCCAAGAGAGCTGCAAGCAAGAGGCTCTTCCCTGATCCGGTTTTACCAGTGATTACGCTGAGTTTGCCGGTGGGAAACTCGAGGGTAGCATCTCTGAGCATCGAGTGCGCCTCGCGCTGCTCTTCTTCAACCCCTTTTGAAATCTCGGTGTCCTCGATCCTCGGCCACGCCACTGTGGCATTCTCAAAGACAATAGAATCTCCCGGCTCCGACACGGGCTCCTTATCTGACTGGCTGAAGTATCTCTCCAGCCTGACAGCGCTAGTCCAAGCCTCGAGCAGGTACATTTGCAGGAGCGGCAAAAGGGCTACGGCCTCGTCGAGCTGGTCGAAGAGACCGAGCGAAGTGAAGATGACGGAAGCTCGGATGTGGGTTCCATTGTGCCACACATAAATGAAGAAGGTAACGCTTGCAAGCAGCAGGGGCCCAAGGTTGACCACGAAGACGACAAGACACTGCCAGAGGGCAACTTTCCAATACTGGCCGAGTTCTTCATTGCGGCTGGTCAAGATCTTATTCTCCCAATGCTGCTCAAGAGCCGAGTATCTGATCTGGCGCATACCCTGCAGGGCTTCAGTGAGGAGATGGGCCTTGCCATCGCGGTACTTCATCAGGCCAAAGTGCAGCGACGTGTATCTCTTGGACAGGAGGGAGCTCAATGGGACCATGAGCGATGCGGCGCCAAGGCCACACAGCACGGGCATCCAGCCCATTAATCTGACGGTGAAGCCACCTGCGAGTACGAGGTTGAAAATAGCCATGGGGAAGTTGTTGTTGTACATGCAGAATATGGTGACACGGCCACTAGCAGCGTTGTTAGTAGCGATCCAGGGAGATGCGAGGTCAGGGGAGGGCAATACCTGTCAAGCTTCATGTGGTTGATTACCGACTGTCTGGTTTCCGGCTCCTTGTCTTTCTTGACTTTACCTCCTTGCGTACCTGGCTTTCCGTTGGCGTCGCCTGCATTGTCCTGGCCGTCACCATTGCGCTTGTCCATTTTCTGGCCAGGCGGCGCGGTCTCGTACAGCTTGAGGGCCTTTGAGAAGACAACAGACTGCAACAGTGAGCCCACTGGGATCTCCAGACGAGTTGTTGTGATCCACCGAAGCCAATTGCTGACTCCGACCTGGAGAAGCTGGCTGAGCAGCAGGCCAAGCACCCATACGAAGAGGGTTGGGTCAGCAGACGTGTGGTCTGCTCTCTGCTCAATTCTCGACAAGAAGTTGTAGAGTACAACCTGAGGGAACAAAGACAACAGGGCAATGAGCAGAGTCAAAGCCCACTGCAATGCAAGCTCGCCGGCGTGACTCTTGATGAGCTGCCACCAAAGCGGTCCTTCATAATGATGGTCGAGAAACCTCGAAACAAGGTTTCTGGATCGAGTAGCAAAGTCGAGGTTGGGGATGTCCTGGATTTCCATTTGGCGCTCCTTGGCGATGTCGAAAATAACCCTGTTCCACGAGAAAGAGAACAGGGACAGCAGCGAGAGGGTGCGCTGTTGGTCAACAAGGCCGGTCTCATCGTAGACATCTGGACGGCGCGGAAAGGCAGCAAAGCCAGCTGCCGTGACGACGGCGAAGACGACCTGGGCAAGATAGAGGACCGCTAGGGCCAACATCAGGACACCACCATGGGACCCGGAGAGCGACGCCAGTGCCTCGTAGCCATGGCGGAGAGCAACCGACACGGCGACTACCACGGCTGATACCAGGCCGGAGACGGTCAGGGGAAACTTTGCCTGGTGCTGGTGCCGAGGAGGCAGACAAAGGCATTGCAGGCAGAGGAATATCTACAGCCGGGTCAGCGAGAGCCAGAAAGCATTCAAAATAATGGGGCATTATCATCCTTACCCAGCATGCTGGCTCGGCCCAGTCGGCCAAGCTAGGGAGTAGGGGTGAGTCTGTATCTAGGTCACGTCTCAGGGCCACGATTCTGGTGGCAATAGAGGCTGCCAGTCCGCCAACGACGCCTAGGTAGACAGCGACCCGGGGCCGCGTGTCCGAGTATGCGCGGATCGAGTCCTCGGTTGCGGTACCGTCGAGGTCTTCATAGCTGGTTTGGTCGAGCTGCGTGTAGTGTCCTCGTGGTCTGAGTGGAGCCGTGGTTCTCCATGCATAGCGGAGTGCAGGCGCTGTCAAGAGTGCTACCGAGAACACCGCAATGGCGCCAATAACATCATGCAGGACGAGTTCTGGGTCCAGCATAGTAGTGTATTGCCCCCACCAAGAGTGAGTGAGGAAGAATATCTTCTCGCTAGGTGGTACTGGCAGTCCCTATTGCGTCTCCAATGTGACGAACGCGAGAACGGGGGGCGAGTTCAGTCTATAACCTTGGGCTGTGCATGGCAAGCTCGCTGCAGTCTTCCAACTTGCTCGAGTGAGGTCAACTCTATGTATTAAGGTATGTACGGATACAGAGGACCGGCAGGATGATTTTTTTTTCCAAGACAGAAATCGCCATCAAGAGCGGTCAAAGAGTTGGGCTCGTCCCAACCACCGTGCGGCCCTGTCGCCCCAGGCGACTTCGGGGCCAGCAAGGTTCGCAACGGGACGATAAGGCAAGGGACGGACGGTAAATTTTGTCTTAGCGGCCGTTCCAGGCGCATTTGGCCCGGGGCCCCGGCATTTTTTTTGCAATCGGAGCATCGCGATTCGATGTTTTGATATTGTGTGGGGCATCCATGTGCTATTTGATGGGCTCAGATAGCAGCGGATGACACGGGGCTACACAGGTACTTGTACCTCCGTATCTCGTACCCGCCCTTGAGCTCTACAGCTTCATCAATCAATCAATCAATCAAACTGCCAACTGCCGCTGCCAATCCTAATCCTCAACACAAGCGCCTTAGCCGAGGCCATATTCATTTCTGTTTTTATTCAGCCATGCCACTCGCTCCATGCCGTTGAGCTATTGTAGTAGGTGGTACGGAGTATTCCACAGGCTCATTCTAGTCAGCGACTGCATACGGATACAGTACAACAAATCGACCCTACGCCAGCTCCTTCCTTAACGTCGCCAATGCCTTCCCAACAAACTCCAGCACTACTACTCATTGCCTAACCGTTAACAATAGTCCCGCCGTTGCAATGGATCGTCTGCCCGCTGATGCAAGAACTGTCAGACGAAGCTAAAAAGACGACGCACGTGGCGATCTCGCTCGGCTCTGGAAAAACAGCACAGTCCTGTGTCAGTCTTGCTCACACTTGCGATGCATGAGTAAGAAATACATACGAGCTGGCCGGCCCATGGGGCTGGTGAACTGCTTCTGGGCGTCCTCGGTCATGGTGGAGGGGATCAGCGGGGTCCACACCGGGCCGGGGGCGACGGCGTTGACGCGGATGCCCTTGCCGATCTGCTGGTTGCTCAGCCCGCGCGTGAAGGACACGATGGCGCCCTTGGTCGACGTGTAGTCGAGCAAATCGGGCCGCCCGACGTAGGCGTTGATGCTGGCGTTGTTGATAATGGTGCTGCCGCGCGACATGTGCGGCAGCGAATACTTGGCCATGTAAAAGTACGGGTGGATGTTGGTGTTGAAGGTTTGCAGCCACTGGTCCCTGTCATCATTCCATTAGCACGCCATGTCGGGTTGTGGTCCTGGCGGAGCTCTTACTCGGAGAGCTGGCTGATGTCGTCGACCGCCATCTGGTAGGCCGCATTGTTGAACAGGATATCGATCTTGCCGTTGAAGACCTTGACCGCTTCGTCGACCACCTTTTTGCAGTTCTCACGGTCTCGAAGGTCGGTGGATACAAGATGGCATTGCTGGCCGTAGGCCTCCACGCGCTTCTTGGTATCCTGGGCGTCGTCTTCTTCCTCGGGCAGGTAGGCAATGAGCGAGTTGGCGCCCTCCATGGCGAACAGAATGGCGGTTGCCCGGCCGATGCCCGAATCGCCGCCTGTGATGATGGCGTTCTTCCCCTTCAGCTTGCCCGCCGGCTTGTACTTTTGGCTTTTGCCATCGTCGGTAGGGATCTCGTCGAAAAGGGGCTGCGGGTTGGGCATTTTGCCCTCCTTGCCCGGGAAGTCCTGTCCCGACACGGGGATCTTGTGGCCTTTTCACGTGTATATTCTCAGCATACTAAGGCACTTGCGTAACGGTACGGTGCACGACTCACCACTCTCGAACTGAGATTTGGACGTCATTGTGAGTGTGCTGCTTGTCAGAGTTTCCTGCTAAGTTTGGGATTCAGAACAGTAAGCAGTTTTGATGCTCTCAATGATCAATGTGGTCTCGTATGATTTGTATCCTACTAGCTTTTATCTATTTGCTTGCGGGCGCTATGACATAGTCAACATGGGAGAGCTCCGTCGTCATTGAATCCCAAGTGTTGGGATCAATGACGACATTGGGTACAACCTGCGACTTCCCTCCTCCCCACAAACAATCCAATCTTCACACCGGATATCCGATCGATCTCACACATTCGCCCAACGTTTATTTGGGGCTGCATTAGCGCAACGCGGCCCTGTTGGGAAGTCGAGGCGAGCCTTGAGACGACATCAAATTGTGGTTGCTACTATTACTGTCTCCTTTCTCCTCTCCATGTCCTTGACTCCACTGCGAGCTATCTCAACCCAAGCATTCCTGTATGAGGCTCGTTGGCCCATCATCGCTCATCAACCGCACAGACTCAACTCTTCGCCGAGATGCAGCCAATTGGTAACTCCGTAGGTTCAGCATCGGCAGGGCCTGCGTCAAATATCATGGACTTCTCCAAGTCCGTTCTCCTCCGGCGCCAGGCTTATGCTGAACTGACCGTAGCCGCCCCCTTTACCGCAGAACTAGGTGATCCGGAATGGTCAGGGATCGGTGGTCGGTCGTTGCCAAGAGATGCTCCTCGCCGGGCTCCTGCGACCAGTCTGATCTCTAGTAGTCGGGGCGGTTGGCGTCCTGTAGCTAAGGGGCTGCCATCAGGTCTCGAGTCGCTGCAAAGCGCAATATGTATGGCAGCCAAGTCGTCCCGTCTTCGTTGAGCGCTCAGGATGCTCAACATTCACTCCCTTCTCTCCGGCCCGGCCCAGCACATCGTGATTTGCTACCTGTTGGTTCTATGACCTGGAAAGAAATGGCTGGAGCCCTCGAATACCTCGACCCTCGAACAACGAGGCTCTTTGTTGCCCAGATTGTCTTTCTGGTTCTTGTCTGGGTTTTCGTATTTCTCAGGGTCGTTGTAAGAACTCTGATCGTGAAACAGGTGTCCCTACACGACTCGTTGATGTTTACATCCGTGGCATGTATTCCCCCTACCTCCTGATCCCGAGTCTGGGTGTCTAACCTGGCTGGCAGGTCCTCTATACTGTACAAGCTGGCCTGACGTTATGGGGTATTGTTTGCGCAAGTAGTCAGGCCAAAACCGATCTCATAGCTGCAAGAAGCGTTGCTCTGCGCGTGTGGTTCCTGTGCGAGGTCATATACACACCGCTGTCGGCTCTCATTCGCACCTCTATCGCACTGTTTCTGTTGCGCATAGTCGTCGCCAAGGCACACCAGCTCACCATCTACGCTAGCCTCACATTCATCTGGACCCTGTCAACCGTATATTTCTTCATCATTATGTTCCAATGCAATCCGCCCATGTTTTTCTACGAGCAGGTCTTTGATGGGCGGCGAGGATACTGGTATGTATCTCATACGAACTTGGAGGGGGACCTGAGCCCTGGACCTCACAGGACTGGGACGATGGCGAAGCTGACACAGATTACACCAGCATCGATCATGATATAGTCCCCCGAGCAACCATTGCACACAGCATCATGAGTGCCCTGACCGACTATACCCTGGCCACCCTCCCAGGGGTTGTGCTATGGGGCATCAAGCGCAATAAGAGAACAAAGATTGGCATTTGCGTGTTGCTCAGCATGGGAATTCTGTAAGCCAAATCCCTCGAGCCATGCTAGATGGCGCCAGTTGACCGCGAGAATCACAGCGCTGGGGTCGCCATAACAGTCCGCATACCGTACGTCAGATTCATACCTATTTTATCACCGGACTTTCTGGACCAGACCGAGTAGGTGTACTCCATGGAGCAGCCGTGGCAGGATATGGCCTGACAACTCACAATCCGACAGTGGCGTCGCCTTCTGGAGCATTGTGGAAACTTCACTCGGCATCATTGCTGGATGCGCGGCAACCCTGGGGCCGCTCGTGCGAGGTTCGCCTGCCAAGGACGAGTGGGAACAGAGATTGGCGGCCGAGGCTGAAGCATGGCGGGCTGAGCGTCGTCAGCGGCGTCGTTCCCTGCCCAGAACCGTGGATTCCTATGCGCTCTCGGATTCTTTGTTCCCCGGTGAACGGCTTGCCCGCGCCTCGGAAGGACAGGCTTCAGTTGCGGAACGACCTCTCACGCGTCTCCCGTCTACGTCTTCCAGAGTCTATGTGCAGACCAGTATCGAGATAGGCGAACCGGAATCAGACAACGGCAGGGGTACTCCACTGGGCTGGATGCGCAATCCGCCATCGCCGGAGCAGCCGCAGTGCGTTGTTACCAACATTTATGGACCGGCCAGTCGTGGTCGGCTCCATCAGGGCAGGTATAAAAGGTATACAGCATGATGAGCAGGAGCTTTGCTGTCAGCATCATCAAAATGAGAATGGAAGAGAAACAGAAAAGAAAGGAAAGGAACCAAACAGTGAAAAGGCTAGTAGAAAAAAACGGCATAAAGATCGCAGCCGTTCTCGCTAGGGAGGTCTGACCCCTCGAAAAGTCCAACGACAAATCGTCGGCGAGGATAGTCGAACTCTCGGCCTCCCGGCTGTTACGAAACCGTGCAAGACGATTTCTAGTTAGCTGATATTCCACTCGGCCACGGCACCAAAGTCCCGTGGTGAGGCTAACTTGGCAGAACCTGTGTTGGAACTTGACTATATACACCCCCCCCCCCGGGTGTAAACATCGGATCGAAGAACCCCCAGTTTCTCCCTCCCATGGCCCTCAAACCATATTACTTAGTTTGAGTCTCATGTGTTCTTAACAGGATCTTCCCACAAGACTGTAGTTTCCAGGTAAATTACATTAGAATAACCTTACTGTCATGGAATGACATAGGCATATGGACTGCAATCCGGTTGTTCGACAGCAAGTCGAGCAACGGTCCATCTTTTGGTGGTGTTGCGCAACGGTCATTGCACTCAGTTCCGTAACACTTACCTCCAGCATCCCTTCTTTCTTGCCTATGTGCTGTCATGAAGGTAGATTTCCAGAGACTGGTGATCCAAAACACTCGTTACTGCGTATTCGTCAGGACTTTACCGGTGTCACATAAGATGTCCAGGGAAATAGCACACGGAAGTGACCGCGAGAATAGCCCCTCCGAGAATCAGAAGAGAGCCTGACCATAACACAAGTCAGCTCTCCTGGCTTCTCCAGTAGTCCTGAGGAAATGGCTGCTTTGTTTAAATTTAGCAGACAGCAAGGACTATTCAACACCTTCTGTCTCCTCATCAAGAATCACCAGGTTCCCCAAGTCGTCATAGCCAACCCGTCCCATCTCCACGGCCATCCGCATATCGTCACGGAGTGGTTCACGCTCGCCTGTCCGAGGGTCCCATTCCCAACCTTCGCGCATCCTGCCGACCAAGTTAGCTTCCGTGGTCAATCTCAGCACAGCTTCCCTTCCCCGAGGCAACTTCAAGTATTGCACAGTATCAAGCAGACGCCCTTGCCTGCGTAGCAGCAGCCCGCCAACCGTAGCCATGGAGAAACCCTCCCACCATGGATGTACTGTAGGACCCTGAAGTAAAAAAGGACAAGGAATAGGTAGTACCTACCACATCCAGCGCAATAACGCCCTCAGCTCCTTGTCCCTAGGCAACACCCGCATCCACTCAGGCTGAAACCCAGGCCGACAATTGCCCTTGCCGTCCCAACCCGTCCAGTGCTCCGCGCGGCCAAGTAGCACGTCCCGGCAAAAGATGCGCCACGAGTCGAGCGCGTAGGGCCCGCGCGTGAGGTGTCCAATCTCCCAGGCACAGCCGAGCGCTCTGGCACGCGCATCCGCCACGGCATCAAGTACTTCCTCTTTCTTCATACCGTCATCATCACCAGCATCACTCCCATCAAATTGCCGTTCCAAATCCTCCGCCCCAAACTCCTCCTCCTCCCTAAACCTCCTCCCATCCCCCTGCCTAGGATAATTCCTCACCACATACCTAACAAACCTACTAGGCGGCCTAGCAATCCAAGTACGTGCATACCGTTGAATAGCAGCCGTGCGGTTGACTCCCAAGCCAAGCGGGCGGAGCAGGCTCACAAGCTCTTCGCTAGCGTTGTTATTACTGTCGTCATCGACCAGAGATTCAGGGGTGGGGAACCGCTCAACCAGCTGCCGAAACACGGGAATCGCGGCCTTTCCCGAGGTCCTGATCAGCAATGTCACGGCGATGAGAAGCTGGAAGGGCTTGTCCCAGAGTTCTTCCTGGATTAGGCCGAAGTTTGGGGCGGAAAGCGGGGGGAAGGGCAGGCGGGAGACTGTACACCCTTGGGGGCGGGGTTTTTTCTTGGTTGGTTGTAATAACGGTGGTGGTGTTGTTGTTGCGGGAACGGGGAGTTGTGGTAGTTTTTCCCGAGACGGGGTTAATGCGCTGCTGCTGTTGAAGAAGGGCGATTTGGAGGTTCCTCGTGCCTTGACTGGCCGGGTTGTCTCTCGGCTGAGGAGAGGACTGTTGGAGCAGCAAGTCCCGTTGGACAGCGCCGGCCTGGCCGCCGGGGAGTAGCTTCGATTTTCGTCCAGGTACGGGTCCAAGGATGGTTCAGTTTTGCTCTCAAATGTCTCTGCGACTCCGGGCGGTGCGGCCTGTGTGATCGTGGTGGTTCGCGTCTCTGGCACGGCGAGGCAGTCGCCTGCAGATGCTTTCCTCTCCCTATCGCTGTCCCAGTTCCGCTGTTTGGCATCGGTGACATCCTGACTGAGATCCCGCCTATGAGCAGTACCAGTAGTGAAAGGAGCATCTGCAGCCTGTTTCCTCGACCGAGTCTTCTCGCTCGTCTCCCCGGGCTCACCCCAAAAGTGCGACACTTGTTTACCAGTTCCTCTCCTCCTCTTCAAACTCAAGCCGGATTTACCTCCCCTCTTAGAGTTGCCCGCCACGGGCTTCTCGTTCTCGTTCCCCTTCTTCTTCTGGCCCAGCGCGCCATCTTCGAGCAACTGCGCGGGACGACCAGTGAGGGCCTCTTCAAGAAACGGCACCAAGCTTGTTTCGACCACACGCGACCCGTAACTGCCGCTGTCGTCCTGTATTGACGCTCTGTGCTTGTTCTGGAGAGACCTGGCGCGCTCAAATAGCATATCCCATTCCTCAACGCCGCGCATCAGACTGAGCTTCAGCAGGTCGTCCACTTCTGCCTGCGGCGCCTGACGCGAGTCGATGAGGGAGGAGAGGAAATTCCTGGTCTCTTCATCGCAAATATCAAAACCGGAGAGTAGCTGGCCGGCGGGCACCTGTTTGGCCAGCTTTGGCGTTGTGTTTGTTGAGTACGGCATGATGAATCTGCCATGATAGATTTGGTGGTGAGGGGCAGATTGTTATTTCGAAGATTCAGCCCATTGGCATAAGCGGGTCTTTATGTGATCCCTAGCATCTGCTAAATGGTGAAATGATGCCGGTGCGGGTTGTGAACATCGATAGCCATGAAGGTGGAATTGTTAAACGTTTATGTAAAGAGAGGTTAGCCGCGATGGGTCAACTTTCCACGAATACAGATAAGTGCGACCGACGCGCTCGGAACATCCGACATGAGCAAGCGGCGATGAAGAAATGCAGCTTCTTGACGACAAGGAGAAAGTCTAGATGTATTGAGACCGAGACAATTGATTTACAGTCCACCCTCCCCACCCCACCGACCTCCCTTCACTGCGCTCTTCACCTAAGAGGATCTTTCTGTCTTTCCTTTTCGACTACGCTTTACACAGAAACGAGGAGACCTTTGCGGTATATGGTACATGCATATAGAGAAAGGCCAAGCGGTCATAACTGCTGCACCCTCGCCTAGCACTTAATGGCGAACGTCCTTGGGTGGGTCATAGACGATCTGTCTCGACTTGATCCACGCCCACTTGTACCGCTTGACCCAGACGCTCAAGGCAAATAGAACCGACGTGACGACCAATACCTTCATGCCCATCTTCTTCCGGTCGTCCATCTCGGGCTCGGCCGCCCAGTTCAGAAACTCAACCACATCCTTGGCCATCTGCGACGTCGATGCCGGCGTGCCGTCCTCGTACTCAACCAGGCCATCGTACAGGACGCGCGCCATGGCGATGCCGGTGCCGGGGAAGTAAGGGTTGAAGTTGAGGCCAGCACCGACCTGCGCGCCGGCAGGGGGCTCATCGGGGTAGCCGGTCAGGAGGGAGAAGATGTAGTCGCAGCCCCCGTGGCGGGCCTTGACGATCAGGCTCAGATCCGGGGGGAGGGCGCCGTTGTTGGCGAAGCGGGCAGCCTCGTCGTTCTTGTAGGGAGCCGGGAGATAGTCGGACAGCTTGCCGGGCCGCTTCTCAATCTCGCCCTGGTCGTTGGGCTCCGTGTCGTACTCGTTCTCCTCGGCCAGCGCCTTGGCTTCGTCGACGGTCAGGATGGTGCCGACAAGGGCGCGGTAGGGCACTCTACTGAGCGAGTGGCACGAGGCGCAGACTTCCCGGTATACCTGGAAGCCTCTCCGGAGCCTGCAGCGGTTTCCTGTGAGCGACCGATGCAACAGGTTTGTTGAGCAGATGGGAGCTTACGCCTGATGGTCAAATGTCTTGAACCACTGCTGGTGAACCCAGGGGTAGTGGGTAGGGTGCAGACTGTGTCCAGAGTAAGCTTGCTATTCGTTCCTTTTCTCCATCCTCCCCCACGGCAACCGGATCGACTGAATAATGCCTCAATGGCGACGAGCAGCCTCGGTCCACCGGGGAGGATGGCCCAACATCGGAGTGGCACTCACCCTTCCTCAGCAGGGGTCATGGCGTCGGCATTAGGTCCGTAGAGGTGATAGTACCAGGCAATTGAGCCGGCGGCGACAGCGGTAGAGGCGGCGGCGGCGATGTTTAACCGGAGCGGCGATTCGGCGGTCGACCCGGAGCTCGAGGAAGAAGCAGCGCGCTGAAGACGTTAGCTTCGAGAGGCATTTTGAAGGCATTTTCCTTGCAGTTTCTCAATGGGAAGGGCATAATTGGCGATACGCAATTGGGCGAGGCGGGATCGTCGTCAACCGGTGGTCGTCGGTCTTCCCGAGCTGCTTCCAAGTTGCATTGACAGAAAATCGTACAAATCGCAGCGTACCTTTGTAATTTGCACGGCGCCATTTCTCGCGCCGGCGAATGCGCGCGTTGCACGCAGGCAGGACCTCGCCAGCATGGTCGGCACGCCTTGCGGAGCTTAAGAATGTGTCGTCGGTCGGTCTGACAAGCAATTGACTGCCACCGTCGGTGTTTTGAGGTTGGAGGCTCGAGCTGGGTCGAGGTCGTTCCAGGTCAGGTTTCTCAGATTCGGGATTCTTAGGAACTCGGGCCATCCCATTGGCTGGCCAATCAAGCTCTGCTGCGTGATCTGGGCTGCTCGAACTTCCCACGGCCGATTGATTTTCCGGCCGGCTGCTTTCCAGGTTGGGCCGGGCCGGGCATAACCGACCGAACCCGACTCGACTCTCCCCCAACGGTTCGACCTGGAGCTCTACTTCATCCTCAGACTACAACCTCTGTGCAAAAGAACTTGAATCCATCATATCAACGCCAATGCGGTGGACTCCAGGATGAATCATGTCAATGGACCAATGGCTTCGGACACCATCCTCTACGCCACTGAGGATCCCCTCGTCACTTCAACCTGCAGCTTGCAGCTATTCAATCAATAAAACATTGCCTCGGCCACGAACGCTGGTTTATCAAATATTTACAGAAAATAAGTATGACCTCGCAGAGTTTGCCTGCCTGCCTGGCATGTGTCTAGGCCGTTTCAGTGGTCCCGTTTTGGCTCAGCACTTCCCTCCGCCTCTTTACGGCCTTTGCGAGCATATCTAGAACCTCGACCGTGTCTTGCCAGCCGATGCAGGCGTCGGTGATGCTGACACCGTACTTGAGCCCCGCCTTACCCTCCTTGGGGACCTTCTGGTTGCCTGTGTGCGCAAAAAGTCAGAAACGATTTCGACATTCAATCGCCGCGCTGGAAAGCGACTCACCCTCGTTGATGTTGCTCTCAATCATGACGCCCATGATTCCCTCCTCGCCCTTCTCGATTTGTTCGGCAAGCGTCGCCGCAACCTTGGGCTGATTCTTGTGGTTCTTGAGCGAGTTGCCGTGGCTGCAGTCCACCATGAGCCGCTGCCGGAGTCCGGACTTCTGTAGCGCTGCCTTGGCCTCTGCAATGCTCTGCGCGTCATAGTTGGTGCCCTTGGTGCCCCCGCGCAGAATCACAAAGCAGTCTTCGTTGCCGACTGTCCCCACTATGGCAACCACGCCAGGCTTCGTCACTGACAAGAAGTGATGCGGGTGTCTAACGGCCCCAATGGCGTCGACGGCGACGGTGAGGCTACCGTCTGTGCCGTTCTTGAAACCAACAGGGAAGCTCAGGCCGCTGGCCAGTTCGCGATGAAGCTGACTCTCTGTGGTCCGGGCGCCGACGGCCCCGACGCTGAGCAGATCAGCCAGGAACTGGGGGCTGATGGTGTCGAGCATCTCGCTGGCGATGGGCATGCCCTTGGAGGTGAGATCGACGAAGAGTTGCCGGCTCAATCGCAGCCCTTTGTTGATCTTGAAGCTGTTGTCAATGTCCGGGTCATTAATCAGGCCCTTCCATCCCACCGTTGTGCGCGGCTTCTCAAGGTATGAGCGCATCACAATCAACAGCTCATCTTTGTGCTTTTCTTTCTCCTTCAGCAGCAGGTCGCAATACTCGAGCGCAGCCTGGGGGTCGTGGATCGAACACGGTCCAATAACCACAAGCAGACGCTGTTTCTCGTCGACCCCGTTAATGATTGCGACGGCTTCCTCGCGTCCCTGCAGGACGGTTTGCTTCGACTGGGCCGTTTGGGGGATTTCGTGTTGCAGGAGGTCGGGCGGCGTCAGCGGGTTGTAGCCACGAACTAGTCCTGTGTCAGTGGTCGCCGAGAATCCCCGTGGGGCTGCGGAACGGGTTGCTTACCCCTCCAGTCTTCACTCTCGGCCTTGTTGCCCACATTCTTGTTCTCGATGTAGAACGACTATGCATCGCAGTGTGTCAGTTACGACCAAGGGCGACAAGGTTCAAGACGAGGGCTTAACCTACAGACATGGTGAGTGTGCGGATTTTTGTTTTTCGGCCTTTTCGATGTATCCCAGCCAAAAGCCAGCCCAATTGATACGGAAAGAAAGTGCCTCGGTTCCAAGGACCCGCTCTAAGGAAACGCAGATGCTGGAAGACAGAAATTGCTGCAGTGAATCTTTTTTTCCTTTCAGCAGTGGCGGTCAAAAAGCTGCCCTCAGAGATGGAGGGGCAAACAGTGAGTCAATGTGGGGTATCAGTACGAAGTACTAGGACCTGAAAGCAAAGACGGCTCGCTTCTGTTGCAGACACATGCAAGAAGCAGGCCACTTGTATGGTCTGGGGCACCTTCCAAGTTGAAAGACTTGATACCAATTGCTTTGTCCAAATCGCTTATTTTACCACCCAGCAAGTAAGCCATAACAAATGAACTTGATTAAGTCCCACGCCATATTTACCTCGTTTATCTCTTCGAAGCGGATGCGTGAGGTACATACAATTTGGCTTTTGACGACTGTCATAGAGCTATACTGTGGTAAATGTTCCCGGGTCCGAAGTTGGATGTCCAGTTTCCATATTTCTTGACCCTCTGCAAAGCTTTTAGTTCTACATAGCCCGTTCAGTGCCATATGTATATGTAAGGATACGGATACAATTGTAACTTTCAACAACCTCATCACACTGGAAGACAAAATGTCAGTCCGAGGTCGTGACACCAGACTAAACAGGAAGAATACTATCTGCTCAGCCTAGCTAGTATGCTGATTAAGGAGACTCTGAGAGTCGTCCAGTCCAAAGCAAACCGAGGTCGATATATGTAAACTTGCGGTCGTCGGGGCTTCCTGTGTACTCCGTGGAGAGTACGTACTTTGTACCTGATTAGTAGGTGGGGCAATCTCGGCGAGGCCCACTTCCCGCAGCATCTGGCCATGCGCCAAGAAAGTGGACCAGCTGCTCCGTACCTGACGTACATTTTCGAGACGCGGTTCAAGAAGATGTTGAACTTGCGACGACCTCAAGGCTAACAGAGATACTGTATTCGACGATGGCCGACGCGAGCAACGATGACGACGCCAAATCGAATAAACGCAGTCATGCCGAGTTCACAGGCAATGATGGCTCCGGTAGGTCCCAACCTCTCAGACGAAGCTCGAAGCACCCGTTCACTAACCACTAACACAACTCCCGGTCCTTAGAGAGCTCTTCGGACGATGACATGGGCCCTCAGTTGCCCTCGGAGGCTCCCAAGAAGAAACGTCGCGTTCTTCCTTACGAGGATCTCTACATATCGGCACTCCCCAAGTCGGGCCGTTATTCCAAGAGCCTGATGCACAAGGAGCAGCTCTCCTTCCTCACCATGACCCCGCTTACCGACTTTCTCATCACTACATCGGTCGACGGCGTCGTCAAGTTCTGGAAGAAGGTCGCCGAGAACATTGAGTTCGTCAAGGAGTTCAAGGCACACCAGGGCGAGATCCGGTCCGTTTCTTGCAGTCAGGATGGCCGGAGCTTTGCGACGGCGGGCGTGGACAAGACGGTCAAGCTGTTTGACGTAGTCACGTTTGACCTTCTGACCGTTGTCCAGCTTGACTTTGTGCCGCGCTGCGTGTGTTGGGTGCACAAGAGGGGAGCCTCTTTACCTCTGTTGGCCGTTTCCGACAGTGAACCGAAGCCAAGCATCCGCCTCTACGACGGCAGGGGCGAGAACCAGGAACCCATCCACAGAATTACCGGCCTACATCGGAGTTCCGTGTCTCTTATGGCATTCAATGACAGATACGACTGCGTGGTGTCGGTGGACGAGGGCGGCATGGTCGAATACTGGCGTCCAGGGGGTTCGTATGAGAAACCCGACAGCGTTTTCCAGTACAAAAGCTCGACCAATCTCTTTGAGTTCAAGAAGGCCCAGTCCGTGCCGACTTCGATTACATTCTCGCCTGATGGGAGCAAATTCGCTACCTTCTCCTTTCCGGACCGCAAGATCCGCATTTTCGACTTTGTCTCTGCAAAGCTTCAGCGGACATACGATGAATCACTGGGTCTGATGGAAGAAATGCAGCAAGCTGGGACTGCGCTTCAGAAATTGGACTCGGTTGAGTTTGGCCGTCGATTGGCGCAGGAGCGGGAAATCGATTCTCCAGCCCTCCGCGAAAAGGTCAATCTCGTCTTTGACGAGTCAGGCCATTTTATCCTGTTCGGCTCCTATATAGGGGTCAAAGTGCTAAATACGTACACGGACGAAGTCGTCAAGGTATATGGGAAAGAGGAGAATTTCCGCCCATTAGCTGTGGCGCTGTACCAAGGCCAACCCCAGAAAAAAGGCGTGACAACCGTCGCCATGGCTGCGTCAAATAACCCGCTTTTGCAGGAGTCCGAGACGAGGGATCCGATTTTGTTTGCAACAGGTGTGGGCAAGGTCCGCTTTTACATGTTTACCAACGAGGAGGAAATATCCAAGTCTACGAGGGACGTCCAGAACGAAAAACCAACCGTGCTGGGACCGAAGAAGACCGAGCCCAAGAAGGTAGCCGAGACGGGAACGGCGGCCATTATACACACCACCTACGGCGATATCCACATCCGGCTCTTTCCCGACGCCGCACCAAAGGCTGTGGAAAACTTTGTGACGCACTCGAGGCGCGGGTATTACAACAACACCATATTCCACCGCGTGATCCGCAAGTTCATGATACAGGGTGGAGACCCCCTGGGCGACGGTACGGGCGGCGAAAGTATCTGGGGGAAAGAGTTTGAAGACGAGTTCAGCAGCTTGAAACACGACAAGCCGTACACTGTCAGCATGGCCAACGCCGGGCCCAATACCAACGGAAGCCAATTTTTTATCACTACGGAGAAGACGGTAAGACCCTTTCCTTCCAGTAATATACCCTTGCGAAGAGGTTGAGTAATTGCTAACGCCGCCGCCCCAGCCTTGGCTGGACAACAAGCACACCATATTCGGGCGCGCCGTGCAGGGGCTGGACGTTATTCATAGAATTGAGAATGTCAAGACATACAAGGAGAAGCCGGTAGAAGATATTAGGATCCTCAACATTGACATTGCATAATGCAGTGGGCGGAACGGTCTTCGAACCGTCTCCGAATTTACGGAATCTGCGGTTTCCTGCTGGCTACTGTACTCTATCTCCAGATGATAATACCCCAATGGCCCAGTTAGACAGGGGCTTGTAAGATGTGATGATGAGACAAAGCAAATTACATGCATAGCTGCGCCATCTTTCTGGTCCTCACTCCTAGCTCAGCCAATGTTCGAAAAGCTATGTAAGGGTAACAGCAGGAGGCGCTTGGGGGTTCTTGAACGAACGAGAGAGGCTAGGGTAACCAAGAATCCTTAGGCACCGCAGAGTAATAAATGGGAGTCGTGAGGAGGCAATGGGTGTATAAGCCAAGTCCCTCATCCTAATATCACCCCCCACCGGGTAGGAGTGGTAGAACGGTAGTAGTAGGCAGTCACGGTGAAAGCCACCTCCCTCCTACCTCAGCAGAGTGATCCGTGTTCAATCCAGAAACAGAGCTATTTTCAAGTTTCAAACCACCCCTAGAGCAAATGCTGAGAGCCCTGAACTACCTCGCCGCCAAGGGGTACATTCATCGGGATGTTAACCTAGAAAGCCGCAGAACATCCTTTGGAAGTACAACTCTAAATCCCCTGGAGGCCGCTACCACTTCCAACTTGGGGATTTCGGCCTGGCGAACCATTTCCTGATGGCACAAGAGTCGAGGCCAGCTGAGCTCTATGACACCTCTGATATGAAGGTCGGCAAGGACGTAACTTGGGTTACAGACAGTAGCAAGGCAGGTCCTGCGAACATCTTCTCTGCGGTTCTGTCAGTGATGACAAGCCCGCCGTCTAATCATCCGAAATTGGAAACCGTCAGCACGCTGCACGACAGTCGCGGAGACGCATTCTCTTTGACGAAGAACAGGTGCCTCAAGATGAAGGCTACCGCCTACCGCTAAGAGGACAATATCCAGTCGCCGAGAGTAAGAGGAAGATCCTCCCCAGCTTGTCATCGAAGACGCACTCAAAAAAAACTTCGTTGACGAGGCTAAAGCGATCCTCCTGACGTGAGCCGTGTGTGTCCTGTCACCCTTACATCTACATGTATCTGAATGCGGCCTATCAGCGCAATCAAGACCTGCCCATCAGCTACGAAGGCCAATGGTTTCCTGGAAGATGCCGCAAAGGGGTATCGCCGCTTCTTTCTGGGAATTGCCCCAGGTAGGTTCCAAGTGGAGTCCGGGAGGAGGCTGGGAGGTCACCAGACCCAGCCTTCCTTCTCGAGGACGCCTGCCTCCCGTAGATGAACGGGCCTGCTCACCCAAAGGGTAAACATCCATTGTACACCTATATGCAGTTGCCATAAGGCCAGCACCTTACATTTCAACGACATCTCTTATCTTCTACAATACAGGAACACATTGACATTGCCAAAAGACCTTTTACCTCCGATACATCTGGACTCCAATGGCTGAACGGGTCTGCTCGACCAAAGGTAAGAACTCCGTGACCCTGAGAGAAGTGGTCAACCCTTGTGGAGTTCCTTTGAAGTTCTAAGGTTACAATATTTAGAGTAAGCACAGATGCAACAAGACCAACCCGTCTGTCGGTCGCTCAATGGAGACCTTCCATAAGCCGGCTGACTTTGTGATGTTGGGTATACGTCCTGGAAGGTGACTGAGAATGGTGGTTTGGATCCGTGGCTGCCACCAAGAAGTCTTGAGGGGCGCGTTTCGAAGAAGTTGTCTAACTGCTGCGCAGCGGTTGTTGCATTCCCGTAGACTCGACAGAAATACCCGATGGTCAACCAGGGCCGTTTCCAGGCAATGAATGACCGTGACTTGCCAAAAGGCCAGGCCTAAAGTCATTGCCCAGGTGCCTACTAACCAGACTACTAGAGATACAACCGTTCATTGTCTGAGAGTCCATAGCCTAGCCCATCACCTCCTGGCACCTTAACGCCTAAGTCTGCCCGGAACTGAAACAGGCACCAGTAACATCCGTGTGCTGCCTGCTGTTGGAGACATATGCTCCGCAAGGGGAGGATATGGCTCCTTTCTGAAGTCCCTCATCTTCGTCCCATGCTAAACCCGGTACTGCCGGCAGCAAGCAGTACAGCAAGGAGATCGAGTTCTCCAGCTTCTATGCTCATGATCCAGAAGCTTCAGGCCGGAAACACAAGCTACTCTCCAACCATATGACCTTCAACCTAGCCCCGTCCTGTGCAGCCTCATGGCTTGATCGTCCACAACTCCCTTGACCTAGCCCAGCTGTTAGTCATAAGCCAGCAAGCGAAGGGACCGGTAGTAGTAGTACGTACCAACCCATCTCTCTGATCTTCTTGGAGTTGTTTTGTGCACCCTTTTTGTCGCTGGTCCAGATGGCCAAGGCCTTGCTGCAGGACGTGAAGGCCTCAAGCAACTCCTTCATCCTGTTGCACCTCATGAACTCTTGGGCCACATCCGAGCCCTTCTCCGCAATCGCGGCGGCCAGCTCCATGCATTCGAGAAGGTTATCACGCGAGAGCGATGTGCCTGCAAAATGCAGGCAGCTGATATAAGCCAACACCGTCTCTGGGATGTACGCCTCGCGGAGCTCGAAGAAATCCTTGTCGGCTAGCGCTGCACCGTCAGCCTCCATAAGCTCAATCCCAGCATGTAAGGTCAGTTCGTGCTTACGCTGGTTGGATACCAACAGCCAGTTCTTGAGGACGGGCTGCATGCATGCCTTGGCCGCGCGCACCTCTTGGCTGGTGTGCTGCCACATCTCGCGCGACGTGCTGGACTCCCTGATGATGGGCGGCTAGGTTAGCTTATAGTCCGAACGCCAGAACCAGTCCCGGTAAGCAATGCGGAGGGGGGTAAACATACTCCCTACTGAGCCCAGCCAACGAAGAAAGGGTCTCCATCGAATCGAGAGCACGGACAAGACACTCAAACTCCCACATATTCCGCACCAGCGTAATCAGCTTGTCCTTGGGTAGCCTGCAACTCGCCAAGAACTCGGCGGGGAAGTCAGCGTTTGCGAAGTCGTCGAACCAGCCCGGCCCAGAATCCTCGCTCGGGTCCCGGACGGGGATAGGCGTCTTTGTCCTAATGATTTCGCGGCCCGGGACGCGTTCGCTGAATGCGCGAGCGGCGCGCAGGCGCATGCGTTCTTTTCCAATGGTCAGTACTCACATCCTAAAACATGGGCTGGTTGGGGCTACACACTCAAAAAGTACTTGTAGACCCGGATGGTGTACATGCAGGTCTCCTCAAACAAGTCCGGAACCAGCATGAGCCATTCCATAGAGCGGATGATGCCGTCGTCCTCACTGTCGACAAATTCTGCATCCTCTCCAAAGAAATCCGGCTTGACAATTCGGCCGTACTTGAGTGTTAATGGTCCATCTTCAAGAATCTTGAATCTCCCCTTGGCCTCGCAGCTCAGCGCCTTATCCTGAACGTCCTCCAAGTAGAGCTCGGGCTGACGCTTGACAAATTCGGCCAGATCAATACCCAGCTTTCGCATGATGGTAAGCTGGTGAATGCGTGAATCATTGTCATCAATATGAATAAGATTTCTGCTCAATGTCTCGTACATTCGAGCACCATTCAACTTAGAGCAGTACACCGGTATCAGGTCCTCGAGTTTAGCGAGGCGCAGATAGCTGATATAAGCAGCAATGAGGTGCTCTGCCGCTCGGTGCCGGGCCTGCAAAGGACCGGTATCAATCGTGAAACCCTTCAGGCGGTCGAGAGCTGAGACTATGATGAGAACGTGGGCCAATATCCGTATGCCATCGTGGTCACCCAAACCAAAGTATTTCTTCGGGTTGAAGCCCTCAAAAGTCGGTAATACAACCTCGGGGAGCAGCTTCGACTTGTCCTTCTTATTGGCAAGCCGGGAGAGCACTAAACCTTGATGGAAGAGGTGTCGATCGACTTCATTTGCAAGGATGGCGCCTTGTAGCGCCTTTGTCGTTCGTAGTGCCTCATTGCTCGTCCTCTCATCCTTCTCAAGTGAAGTAAGGAGGCGTTTGACGGCAGTCATGGGATCGCCGTGATGCAAGACTGCATTGAACGCCGGGTACTGTTGAGCAACCTTTGCGGCCTCCCCACTGGCATGCTTGATGAGATGAGAGTCGAACTGTGTCCTGAGAAGGGCATTATAATTGGCAAACAGGAAGTCATCCCATGATTTGCACACCTTCTCGACGCTTGTAATGTCACCCGCAAGCAGCCCGTGAACGGCGCGATCATAGTCGCTTGTCCCACCCTCGCGAGCTGTAGCATAGCACATACGCCTCCATAAAATCAGGGAACTTGGGTCAAACGCTGATTGCTCTTCGTCCTCGGGATTTGAGAGCGGCAGCGGTGAGATGGAAGCGGCTCTCCACATTTCCGTTCTCACGGCGCACCACTCCCTGATCTCGGACATGGAGCAGCCCCGGCGAAGCATCTCAAAGCAGCCCAGCCAGATAGCGCGTTCGAAATACTCGTCCTGGGGCTCCAGTTTGCGCCCCTGACGGGTGAGAGCGTCCGGGTCAAGTTGGGTGATAAGAGTGTTTGAGCCGAGATGTGATTCGGCGGCAGCGGAATCGTTTGGGTCCAGGACGCCTTGGTACCCATTGACGCTCTTTTGCAGCTTGATTTTGTGGCGGGTATGGAGCCAACCGTGTCCGAGTATGTCTCCGCGCTCAGCATTCTGTTGGAGCTCGCTCACAATTTCATCAATGGATGGCCCGTGGCTCGCACTGTTCTGCAGCCACTCGAGCACGATTTTCCTTTCGCGGGCGAGTGAGTCGGACAATAAAAACTCGTTCCACCACTTCCTCCGCGACTGGGACCGGGCGTCATGATTCAACAAATGTTGCACGGCTGACGTATCGCGGTATCGCAGTGGCAGAATCCTCCGTAGAAGGTCCCATGTCTGCGCCTCCTCTTCCACGCGTTGCGCCTCTTCCAAACTGGCATCCGCGCCGCCATTGTCGGCTTCGTCGATGTCCATCTCAGCCGATCCTGCCCTTTGCCAACTCCCCCTCCGCAACGACCGTTGCCGAGATTGGCGCTCACGCAGCCGGTCCGCCCTCTTCCGTGTGTAGGTATGGTAAACATCGAGGAGCTTGAATAATTGAGCGCGCTGCTCTGCGGGTGAGCCTTTGGGGTCGGTGGTGTAGCGATCGAGTTGGGCTGCGAAGTAATCGACTTCTTCTCCGAGCTGAATGGAGCTCTCTTGGTAAGTAGCCTCCAAATCCGCTATCTCGTCAACCGAAGGCTCTGGGAAGACAGTGAGCGACATGGACGCGTGGGGTTCCAGCTCATTTCCAGGGATTGGCCAACCTTGAGCAGGGCTAGGCGAGCGGGAGCTCGCATCTGAGGCCGTGAAGTCCTGGTTTAGGAAAACGGTTAGCACCACCTCTGTTGATTGAGCAGATAGAGCGTTGATCAACCCACGAATGACGGCGCCATGTTGCTCAAGTAGGCTGGCTGAGCGGAATCGATTTGGGCTTAGGCAGGTGACGTTGGGTATTCTCGAGTCGGCCGAGCCAGATATAAACTTGAGGAGAGGCCTGGCGCTTCGATAAAATCGATTGGCCCTCTACCGCATCCTCGAAATCGATCGCCGCTTCCCTCAACAGCCAATGGATTACAAATCGTGCTTCTTTGTAAATTCGCGAGGTCTAGTCACAGTCCACCACGGAAGCCGAGCTGATCTTGGTTTGTCCAGAGCGCGGGTCGCGTCGATGCGGCTCGAAATTCTGAGGTGTCGAGGGTGCCAATCAATTGCTGCGATGAGCGCCAACACCACGAAGCTCCTGTGGAAGGATTAGGCTGGCCTGTTAAAGCACCAGCCGCTGATTGGCCCCAGCAGTCGTGCAAGGCCCAAGGTTGCCCCACCTGCTCCGCCGACAGGGAAACTAAAAAGCTTCGTTTGGTGCCAAAATTTCTGAACCTTTTCCTCTTTTCTCATCAATGTCAAAAGGCATTCATATTAGAGTCTCGGAACAAGACCATCAGTGCTTGTTCAGGTCCACGGGGCCTCACGCGCGCTCAATGATCGCCTAGAGGAAATCCAGCACCCTCCTTTGAAGTTGCCTGACGCCTTTCGGGGTCATGCAGGTGGACATATCTGGATGTGTGATACATGCCCTTCACCTTCAACGAATGCCCTTTCTCCTCTGCTCCATTTTCAACCGCAACAGCTCCGCCTTGGGGCAGCTGGCCGTCACTGCATCGTTACCGTTCCTCTCATAGAATGCCTGGCAACACTCGTATAGGGCATCGACGAGCTTGGAACACTTGTCCTCGTTATACCCGTTCCTGGTCAAGCAGTCTGACGGCTGGTGTAAATACACGTGCTTCTGGCGCATGGAGTTACCGCTGTTATCAGAAGTCGGAACTCACCTTGAATAGCACACTGGGGAAATCAAGCAAACACGTCAGCATGAATACAACTAGGCTTTGGACTTATCAGACGAACCGCACGGGGATGGCATGGCGGGTTGCTTTTGAGGTCCTGCTCGAGCGCCTAAGGATAAAAACCAAGTCAGACTTTTCGGTCATAAGTATGGGATTGAAGGCATTGTATCTCATCACTTACCATTGCCGCAGGTGTAACCTATTCAAGTACCAGAAGCCAAGGTCGTGACTAAACCTCCTTGCACAGACAGCTCTTTTTGCAATTGGTGCTGGGTGAGCTATCATGTTTCTGTAAGGTGGTCAGGAGTGTTGCATTGTGTGCCTGAGTGTGGTGAGTGCTGGGAATTATGATGTCAGATGGAAACCCTGCAAATATTCTGGGCCTAGGTCTCCTTGTCCGATTAGAAAACAGTGGTTAAGGTACTCTAGCAATCATTCAGCGGTAGGTCAAGACTGCTTTAGACTCAAGTTGGGTGTTATGAGCAGATAATGTAGGCAACCTACCTATAAGGGCATCTCTCTTACGAGCTTTGTGGTTGTAGATACAATATCCCTCTAGGTCCCAGCGCTCACTGCCTGGTTGTGGACTCAAGACCTACACTACTTGATCGTCCAACAACGTAGGCATCCTTCCATTGTGCTGCGCAAAATCCGGGCACTCACGATTTGGGGAGTTAACGTCGAGGTGAAGCCGTGTGCAGTATACCCACATTGGATGTGTACCTCCGTAGGTAGGTTCTTTTTATTGCCGGTGTTTGTCAAGTCCTGACTCTTGAGGCGGTTGAGCTGGACCTTCACCCTTCAACCTTCTTCTACTCTACAGTTAGCTCGCCTCCTTTCTATCTCAGCCTTTGCGCGGGCTAAATTTACCCATTCGCAACTAACCCAGACCTGGGATTAAGGCTCTCTCGGCTTGTTCACTCAACCCCACCACGCCAGGGTGCCACCGCTCCCCGCCACAACCGACCATCCCACCTCAATCTTCATCGCCGGTCTGACCCCGCGATCGATAATTATCCAGAACCATCCCAGCAGGCGTCACCTCGCAAATTTCCTCGTCCAAAAAGAGAACACCTTCGTCCTTTAGAAGTCTACAACTTTTCAAGTGAGTGTGTCGCTCCTGCCAACCCGTCAATATCACAGACCGACTTGATTTAAACCGGTCTTGGCTCCCTTCACGCGACTGTCTCTGACCAAACGAAACGCCACTCTTCTTCAGCGTAGCTCAGTACACTCTCCTTCACAACACTAAACTTCACGATCCTACCCACTTCGGCGACGACGACCGCACCAAAATACCCAATAAATTATCTCGCTTCCCTCGAGAAAATCCGCCATGGCAGACCACGCCGAGAACGGAAGCCCTGGCCAGCCCGGCGTGGGCGCGGACGCTCCCGGCGCGCCCGAGCACCTCAACATCAAGGTGACGGACAACAACAACGAGGTGTTTTTCAAGATCAAGCGCAGCACCAAGCTGGAGAAGCTCATGACGGCGTTCTGCGAGAGGCAGGGCAAGTCGCTCAACTCGGTCCGGTTCCTCTTCGAGGGCCAGCGCGTGCAGCCGGGCGATACCCCGGATACCGTGAGTCTCCCACTTAACACCCATGAACCAACTACCTACCTTTTGCCATCTCTTCCCCCATCCGTTCTTTCCAATCGTGGAGCCCATTGCTAATATATTGTTTGCTCCCAGCTCGAAATGCAAGATGGCGATACGCTAGAGGTGCATCAGGAACAGGTTGGCGGATGCTAATCAGGCGTCGGGGGAAGTAGACGTAGGCGGAATCGTTCCGAGCTGGTTTGAGGAAGAAGGGCGTCCGTCGTGGACTAGACAGAGCCGTACAAGGCTGTCGAACCACCAGAACGTCGTGGTTTGGGTTTGGGCCGGATCAGAGATCATCGGTTTGCTTGGCTGGAGGGGTACCAAGGGGTTGGTTTGTGGTATGCATTACAAAGGATCTTGTTCGCTGCGCTCCTTGCCAGCAAGGAGGTCCTGGCGCAATTTCGGAGCAGGTACTTTGGCACATAGGTGAATTAAACACCTACGGCATTTCAGTGTTGATCTCTAATGTCGTCCATCGGATTGTGGTTCTGATTTGGGTCCCTTTGCCTCGGATGGGGCGCGGGCAGAAGACACCGCACTTGTTCTGACTTAACGAGGGATTTATCATATCCGCCGTCACTCACATCAATGCAGAAGGATCAACGAGGTTTACACAGTACAGAGTCAAGTGCCACAGGGTACCTAACAATCATCAAACTCAGTACACGCTACACAAGCCGACAATAACGCCTAACACTCCGCAATGCCTTCCCATCCCATCCCATCCTACCAGCCTCCAATACCCGTACACATGTAGGTAACCCCCTTCAGGCCTTCAACTCCTTCTCCATGCACTTGGTGCACAGAACGACCGTCTCCCCCGGCGCACCACGACCCTCCATGGGGAAAATCTGCCCATCATCAAACCCACCTCCACAGGTCTTACAACGAAAGCACTCGTCATGCCACTCGCCGCCCAGAGCGCGAATGTACTGCCCAATAACGGCAGTCCTGCACCGGCGACACTTGGGCGCCCTCCTCTCGGTACGCTTGGTCTGGCAGCTCACACACCACGCGTACCCGTCCTTCTCGATGTGTGTCATGCCCTTCTCAAAGGGGTCGCCGCACTCGGCACAAAAGAAGTGGCCGGAATGCCAATGCGCGCCCAGCGCCACGACGTGCTCGCCCATGATGGGCGTCTTGCAGTGCTTGCAGCGCGGCGCGAACAGCTCGTGCCAGTCGAGGTGGCAGTAGAAGCGCAGGCGGTCGTCGCCGTCCTCGGCCATGGTCTCCCCGGGAGCTTCGGGGAGGGTCTCGCCCCTGGCGCGGCGCGCGATGCGCTCGAGGCGGGCCGCGCGGTGATCGTCCGGCTCGGGGGAGATCTCGAGGGCTTCCAGCGAGGTGCCGCAGGCGTAGCACGTGAAGCAGTGCGGGTGGAACCGCTCCGTCATGCCAGCTAGCGACACGAACCGGCCCTCGATCGGGTCGCCGCACTCGTGGCAGCAGGCGGTCGCACGGCTTCCGGGGACCGGCCTTGTTGGGGCTGTCCGGGGTGTGCGGGGTTGTGCTGGCGGCCGAATTCGAGGGGCTCCGCTCTTGGGAGTGGGCAGCGGGCGACGGGAACCACCCGTCGTTGACGAGGCGTCGTCATCAGGGGTCACAATGACGGGTATGGCGGGACCGCCGCCCGCTCCGTCCGACTCGACCGTGATGGAGGGAACAGATGAGGAACAGTCGGACACCGCAATGGCGGGGATGGAGGGTCCGTTTACTTGAATAGCGGGCGGAGGTTGCATTGAGCGTCGCGTCGGGGACGGTGACGGCGACGGCGATGGCGAGGCCGCAGAATTATCCGTAACAGCGATAGAAGGGACCGCCTGGGCTTGTTCCTGCTGCTGCTGCTCCGGCTGCTTGTTGCGGAGCCCGCCTGGGACGAGGCAGATGGGATGGTTGCCGGCTCGCCCAAATCTGGACTCTTCTGACTTGTCGTCAGTAGCCTCCTCTGAAGGCTTCCAATCTCTATCAAAGCTTACGATAGGACGACCCGGGCTATCGCTGACAGCAGACGGTGTCGGAAGCTTGGGGCTGCGGTCCTTCAGCTTCATGCTGGTGGCTTGCCTAATCTCCTCGCTGCGAATCTCCATGCCGTGCTTGCGGGGTACGTCACTGTTCTCAACAGGCAACCGAGTCAGGCGTGTATTAGTAGTGTACTGCGGGTTGCGAGTCTGGGATGGAGGGTTTCGGTGTATCTCAGTTTTGGACACGGGCTTCTCGGTCGCGGCAGCGGACGCATCCGTTGTAGGGGATCGGCTGGGGGCGAACTGGACCCTATTTAGGGGGTTCTTTGGCTTGAGTCCGAGCGGATTGGACTTGTCTTCTGTCGAGCCCTGAACAACGCCTGAGACGTCGGCGTCTGACTCTTCCCATATCTGTTCACCAGAGAAGGGCTTATCGACCTCACCGCTAATGTTCCTCTTCATGCTACTCCTGCGCCGCCCTCCCGCAACCGGAGGTGGAGCGCTCCCGATGCCGCCGTATGATTTGGAGCTACGGGGTTCGGCTGAATTGCTCCGTGCATTGTCGAAACTCACACGAGGAGTTTCGCCCACAACTGGAGTCTGGCGAGAGGAGGAAAACGACGGCCGACCGCCAACGGGGGTATCTTCAGCCGAACCGCCAGATGATATTGAACTCGAGGTAGAATCACGGGCAAGTCCCGTAGGCGCAACATCGCTTCCGTACAGGCCTGCACTGGCGGAGCGGGCATGTGCATAGCTGTTCTTGCGCAGGTGAGGTCGGTATCTGTAGGGCGCCCCCGGCTGAGGCAGCTTGCCGGGATTCTGGTGTTGCCAGACCAACTCGGCTGCCTCGTTGAGAGCGGCTTCATAAAGGCGCTTATCCTCGCTCGTCTCCTCGTCGCCACCTCTTCCCTGGCCTACATGCTCCGTGAGATCCATATCCTCCATCGCCTGTCTTAAACTGAAGGCTTCCTCCTTCTCCATCCACCTCTGGCCGCGCTCAATGTAGGTTGCGGAAGGAACGACTTCTGATGGCTTCAACGGCTGTACTGGCCGATCCGGATAATAATCCTTGCCGCGGTTATTGGCTGAATATCTCGACGCCACACTGCCACAGATTGACGGGCGGATGACAGACGGGGGGACACTGCTGATGTCTGACTGGGCACGCTGGTGCGTTGGCTGATGGTTCAGTGATGTTTGCGAAGGCGCGGCAGCCCCAAGGGAAGATCGGCCACTGGCTTCGTATTTCGAAGCGGGCGGCGGGCGGGCACCGGCGGGCCTATTGACTCGGTGATTGCGCAGATCTGCGAGATATGCAGCTGTTGGAGTACAGTAAACATCAGCAGCCGGCCGGGCTATCAATCCCTATTTTGGAGAGACGCCAAAGCCAGACATACCGAATTGTTCGTTCGTCATGTAGGAAGGAGACGGAGGCGTCACCTTCCGGCCCGAACTCCGGTCCTTGGGCTTGCCTTGGGCGAACATAGCTGCTCCTGGGCCTTCACGGCTCTACCTACAGCGTCCGCAATACGCCCGAGAAGTGCTTGATGACTTTGTTGATGAATTGAAGTGCGAGGAGATTCTGACGCGTTGATGTGTCTCGACAGAATCGGTGGTTAGTGCAGCAAGCAAGTTGGACGCTGTGTTGTTGACCCAATTTATTATGCACCCACCTCTCAAAGAATGGGACGGGACGAATGTTTATTCAATGTTTTGTCTCAATGTTTCATCGACGTTGCTAGGCAGTTCGCATTTCGTGGAAACACAACAGAAGAGAACCTGAGAGAAGGGAAGGGACCGTTATCTGCCTTTTTATTGAGTCACAAGCTCTTGCAAGGTCCGGGCGTTCATCCGGCGATTGTGCGAAGGCCGGTCGAATGATTGAGATTGGCAAGCCACGATTGGGCCACGCTGCAAGACAAACATGGGGTTCCCACAGCGACCGCAGTGGTGCGCCGGGCTGGCGGGTGGCGGAAAGCGGAAGTGCCTGCAGAAGAACAAACTTGGAATCGCTGAGCGCGGCTAGCGTCAGGAGCTTGGGCCACTACTTACCTTTCAAGGACAAGTGCTGTCCCACCCACAGAAATCATCCTCGGTCCACTTCGTCTGTTCATTTGTGCAACTTCAGCTCAGAATTCAGCTACGCCTGGTCCTTTACAACAGGCCACCTCCACGCTGTAAAGGTACTCAGTGTAACCATCGTCGACATCTCCGAGTGTCGACTCGGAGAGCGAGCAGACAACCCCCTCCCTCGGGATGACATGATCTAGGTTCAGTGCGGGCGGAGTCGGGTGGTTTCCGTCAATGGTCCTGTACCGGTATTCGGCATGCTCTCAAGATGAATGGCCAGGCCCTCGGTGTTCATCCGCGTCCAATTCCCCAGCTATCTCCACCGCGCCCGGTGCGCCCGACCTGCCCTACGAGGTGTTGCCTTGGGGTGAAGGCACCCGGAAAAATTCAGGGCTGAACTGCGGTTATTCACGATAATCAAATTCCGTCAGGATACCTACCGTTTCTCGTTGGCCCGATCTTAGTCACTCAATGGCCCCTATCAATCTGGGTGGTACGGTACCCTAGCACCGGTTTGTGGAGGTCGACCCCGGCGGTGGCGTCGTCACTTGACGGCGCGCAACGCAATCCGGCTCTCCGAGTCTGGCACACCGTGGATTCGGGTACGCTGGCGCCACGCCCGAGAGGGTGTGGTCCTCCAGATAGGGCCCGCTTGATGTCCCAGCCGTGGCCTTCATGCTGTTTCGCGACGAGGCGAAAATTCTTGGCCGCACACCGTGACGGTGGGCACACGTTCCTGCCGTAATCGAGGAGAATAATGGGGAAGGCCGACCTTGTGGTGTGCCGTGGCTCCGTCGCGGTCGCTGTGCCAGACGTTGAAGACAAGGGTGGTTAGACGGTCCCATTGTAGATGGTCAGGAGCTTGGCGTGGCGCGCGGAGACCAAGTCGATGCCGAGGGTAGAGCATGCTCTGGCAACCACTTCGGCATGCCCCCAACGCGCTGTGACGGATCAGAGAAGGGCGATGGATGAGAAGCACACGGCTTGATTGAGAAAGCTATTAGGCTTGCAGTTCTCCAAGATGGAAGGCCATTGTAAGGTACGTAACGACTAATAAGTGCCAGGAAAGCCGCGGATGGAGAGCGAGCAACAGTCTAGAGCCGCCGAGGAGAGGGTCCATGGCGGAGAGTTGGAGATGCGCTTCATTATCGGTAGAGTGCATTCTCTAAAACCACCCAGCTAACATGTGATTGAATGCTTTAAAAATGTGTTGTGTTGGTCTTCCCTTCATCAACAATGGAACACGCAGTTAGCCTGTCTGGCGCGCTGGCTCACTGGTCATCCATCCATCTTCGAGAACATCGATTGGAACACACAGAGCTAAGCTTGTTTCAAGCCGGCTCCGCTACCCGACCCGGGTGGGCTCCCGCCAAGCGGCTCCTGTCTGGTGGTGGTGTGGAGAGTGGGCGAGACGGTGCTCCGCTGCTTCGGCCTTGAACCGGAAATACGAGCCATATGTAGAATATTTGCAACTTTAATACTTTTACGTTTCGTTGGTAAGCAAAGTGTTGTAGTCACTGCCATGAGGAAGGTAGATGGGATAAATATTTCCCTTCGCCTCCCTTGGCCTTGGTTTTGGATGTATGGTTTTGCGAAATTTCCTTCGTCTGCTTTGGCACGTCAAGTTGCCAACTCGGTTTGGGAATCTTGATTTCGTCTTGAACTTGCTCCTGGTTCAACTGAAATGGTTCCGCATGCAGATTCTCCGCACGATTCAGGCCTCTCAGCCCCTGAATCGACACGGGGCTCCATCCCGCCCGCAGCCGACACTCCCCTCGATCTCCAAACCAAGGAAAACACGGCATCCGATGAGACCCCTATCGAGAGTGACCGTTCGGCAGGAGAGGAGGCCGAGTTTAAAGAAGGGGGTTATGGCTGGTTAGTATTAGCAGCAGCACTTGGTTCCGATGCTTTTTAGTCCACGGTATAGAACGTCGTTCCGCTGACTTCCCGCCCCAATCGGCATGCCAATAGGGTCGTCGTGGTCTCGGTCTTGCTAGTCAATGCCCATACCTGGGGCCTCAACTCGGCCTATGCCGTCTTCCTTGCCTACTACCTGAGATCCGGCGCCGTTGCCGGTGCCTCTCCGCTTGGTTTTGCCTTCGTTGGTGGCTTGTCAATATCAATAGGTACGTATAACCGACCCGTACACATCCCTAGACAAGGCACATACTGACCTCAGCCTGGGAAGCACTCCTCGTGTCTCCGCTTGTCACTTGGTGCATTGGCCGATTTGGAACAGCATTTGCCTTACGGGTTGGCGTCGTGCTTGAGGCGTAAGTGATGAAGCGTCCAGCAGCTGGAAGTTCCCCCTGATTGATCATACGTACTAACTGTTCCCCCCAGTGGTTCGTTTATCGGAGCTTCGTTCTCAACCCATATATGGCACCTTCTGCTCAGCCAGGGCGTATGCTTCGGCCTTGGGTTGGGCTTCTGCTTCACAGCAACTGTAGGCGTCGTCCCCCAGTGGTTTACCAAACGGCGCTCTTTTGCGAACGCGGTGGCCACTTGCGGCTCCGGCTTTGGCGGTCTTACCTACTCGCTAGCCACTAATGCCATGATCTCCAACCTCGGTCTGGCCTGGGCGTTTCGCATTCTGGCCATCCTGGCCTTTGTTGTTAACGGAGCATGCAGCTTGATTGTGAGAGACAGGAACAAAGCCGTCGGCGCCGTGCACATAGCCTTCCACAAGGACCTCTTCAAGCTGACCGAATTCTGGCTTTTCCTGGGATGGGGCTTCTTCAGCTTGTTGAGCTATGTCATTGTCGTCTTTTCACTCCCGGACTATGCCCAGCAGGTTGGCTTCACTGCAAGCCAGGGCTCTCTCGCAGGGGCTCTGTTCAACTGTGAGTCTCCGAGTATACCTGAGCCATGAACAATCCTCGTATCTTCTCTTACTGACTTTGTCTATTTCCAGTATCCCAAGGAATTGGCAGGCCGATCATAGGCTTCGTGAGCGACCGTCTTGGAAGAATCAACGTTGCCGCACTTGGAACTCTGATTGCTGGCCTGGCGGCCTTCTTTCTCTGGATCTTTGCTGGCCCTCATTTCGGAGGGCTCGTAGTGTATGCCCTCTTTGGCATGTTTGCCGGTATCATCTGGCCCTGTGTGGCACCTGTTGGAGCCGAGGTTGTTGGCCTGCAGTTGTTACCTGCTGGTACGTGCTGCTCCCTGAACCTGTGCTGTTCTTCGTGGACCGGAACTAACCTGGGACACCAGCCTTGTCCATCTATTGGCTTGTTTTGGTCTTGCCAGCGACCTTGTGAGTTGTCTAGCATCCCTCTTACACTTAGTCGCTCAAGGTTTCTAATTTTCGACGTTCAGCTCGGAAGTAATCGCCTTGAGCCTTAGATCAACCGGCGTTGCTGGATACATCAATGTCCAAGTCTTTACCGGGACAATGTATATCGCTTCGTTCTTGTCCTGTACGTGCGCAGCATTCTGCTTCCCAAAAAGTTCCCCTGGTCGCAAGTGCTCTCGCTAACGTGGCTTAGTATGGCTCCTGAGAAGCTGGAAATTGCAGCAGCTGGAACTCCTAGGCCTGAATGATCAGCAAATAGCAGATTATCGTCCCGGATCGGTCCGTTCATATCTCCGCGGCATGCTCACGGTCAGGCGTGTATGATGTTGAAGAAGACCATTTCTCGCAGCGAATTGGACGATAGGACAATAGAGTGTGAAGTAATAGAGTGGTATATACGTGCCGTGGGCCTTATAACCAAAGGCTGCCGCTCTGCTAAGTGGCCCGCTGCTGGACAGCTCCGATCTTGAACCGTACATGCTTGGATCGGGTGGTTCAATAGACCTTCCCCCCATATGAAGACTTCGTCCCCTTTCGCCCTTGCCTGATGTAATTGCCGTAGATACTTCCAGTCATGTCGATGTAATGATTCTTGATCGTTAATAACTTGTGACCGTGTCGGGATCTTGCAGGGGAACCTCGAATCCTGCTAGTTGTGTCGCCATTTGAGTCAAGCCGCTCGAAGCAGTCGCAGATAGTGCGTCAACCGTTTCATTGCGAATGTAGCGGCTACCCGGGTACCATATCAAAAGGCTGCCGCTATCCCGCATCAGCCCTGCTAGATAGCAGCGCAACCTGAGGGATAAGAAAGTAAGGTATCGTAACTAGGGACTGAGACTAACCATTCGGTGCTCGGAAGGTCGCACATTGCTAAGGAATTGAGTCGGCTCTTGAAGGGATTGTTGTCGTCTCACCACCTGAGCTCGCCTTTTACCCCTGTCTCCCCGCTGTCGTCCTTGCCTGCCGGTGATGACTCCTTGAACCCCAGATTCCTAAAGTCGTCTTTCGCCATAAGATTGCTAACGACCTCCAACGGTTAGTCCGCCGGGGCTAGAAGGGGAAGGCGCCCAAGTAAAAAGCTCTGTCACCCACCGGTCCATGCGACAACCAAGGTAGGATTTCGCCAGTAATCGACACTGGTCCTCATTCACTCCCTTGACCTTTTTGAGGCAGCTCAAATAATTCATCATGACCTCCTTGCATTCTCCTAAAATAAGGCCACAGTTGGATATCGTTCTTGGAGAATGCAACCGCCGAGGTGAATCGGGCTCACGTACCATCATGATCCAATGGAAAACTTCCCCTCTGAGGTCTGAATAACGAGGGCAGCGGTTAGTGGGCAGTAACAAATGTGTCACCAAAACATTCAAGTTGTGACTTACGGGACTGGCTTCGTCGTTGGCAACTGCCCTGGGCTCCCAAATGTACTCATATTGCGACTCGTTTGATACTGTGTCGTGATGTATTGTGGACAAGGGTGAGGATTGATACACACCGGTATCCGCAGATGATACCTTAGCTAAGCCAGGTAAGGGATCTGATGATGGAAGTGGCTTGGATTCTACTGTACGTTGGCGCCTGAGGCCATCACGCGCCACTAACAAGAAGTGCATCGAGTGCAAAGCGCCGCTGCCTTGCAGAGCACGCACGCACGCGCAACAGCGGGATGGGACCCCGGCTCACTCAGACGCGCTTGTTTGCATGACGGCAACTCCACTGGATCGACGGTCTAATCTGTACACTAGATTTTATCTCGAGTTTGCAAGGTGCTGACCATCACGACATACTCAAATCCGTCCTTGTATCAGCCCGTTGCCCTTTTTCTCCAAAGACACGGCCAGGAGTCGGCTGCGTTGTATTCTCGACGGCCGGTCCTCCTTTTCTTCGTCTGTCGCATCGGCCACAGTTCCAAGGTTGTGGAGCTCAAAACCTGAAACTGTCGACGCTTGGTCGCTGCGCTCAAAAAAACCGCCGGATTGCTGGCGCATCCTTCCACTTCGTCATCGACACGGCGTTAGAGGCCCTCGCAGCTTTGCACGACCGCCGCCATGGCTGCCCTCGGTGATGACTTGCTTGCGACCGTCAACAAGCTGCAGGATCTAGTTTTCAACACTATTGGAAATGATTCCCTGGATCTCCCGCAAATTGTATGCGTGACGCCTGCCTCGCCCACCTCTTCCTTCGCCTCGGCCTTGCTAACGGTGCTCGCGGCTTGCAGGTAGTTGTTGGCTCCCAATCCGCGGGCAAGTCCTCGGTACTCGAGAACATTGTCGGTCGAGATTTCCTCCCCCGCGGCAGCGGCATCGTTACTCGAAGACCCCTCATTCTGCAGCTAATCAATGTTCCCGAAGACGACCCGGAAGATGTAGTGAATGTTGGCTACCGGAATCCCAACCAGGCTGCCCGCAATGAATGGGCCGAGTTCCATCATATCCCGAATCGGAGGTTCAACGACTTTGGTGATGTCAAGCGGGAAATCGAGAACGAAACAGCAAGAGTCGCCGGCACCAACAAGGGCATTAACCGCCAGCCTATCAATCTCAAAATCTTCTCTCCCCATGTCCTGAACCTGACTTTGGTCGATCTGCCGGGACTCACAAAGGTCGGCACCGCAAAAGTCCCGCCTCCTATTTAGCTTGCCCCGGCCTAACCAGTGCTCTACAGGTGCCCATCGGAGACCAGCCGACCGACATCGAGAAGCAGACGCGAAATCTCATATCTGAATACATTGCGAAGCCCAACAGCATCATTTTGGCTGTGTCTCCTGCTAACGTCGACATTGTTAACTCCGAGGCCCTCAAGCTCGCGAGGCATGTCGACCCCCTGGGGCGGAGGACCATCGGCGTGCTCACAAAAGTCGACCTGATGGACCATGGCACGAACGCACTTGATATCCTCTCGGGCCGCGTGTATCCACTGAAGCTGGGTTGGATCGGAGTGGTGAACCGGTCGCAGCAGGATATTCAAGGGAATAAGCCCATGGAGGATGCTTTGAAGTCCGAAGCAGAGTTCTTCAGGCATCATCCGGCCTACAGGAACATTGCGAGCCGCTGCGGCACTCAATTCCTGGCCAAAACTCTAAACACAACTCTGATGGCTCACATCCGAGATCGCCTTCCCGATATCAAGGCCCGGTTGAACACCCTCATGGGCCAAACCCAGCAAGAACTGGCAAGCTACGGGGACATGCATTTCAGCGGCAAGGAACATAGAGGATCGCTTATTCTGCAGCTTATGACGCGCTTCGCGACGTCCTTCATCTCGTCCATCGACGGCACTTCGACCGAGATCTCGACCAAAGAGCTCTGCGGCGGCGCCCGCATCTACTACATCTTCAACTCTGTTTTTGGGAGCTCGCTGGAATCTATCGACCCTACTTCTAACCTCTCAGCCCTTGATATCCGGACTGCGATCCGCAACTCTACGGGCCCTCGACCCAGTCTGTTTGTGCCCGAGATGGCCTTTGACCTGCTGGTCAAGCCGCAGATCAAGCTTCTCGAGATGCCCAGCCAACGCTGTGTCGAACTCGTCTACGAGGAACTCATCAAAATATGCCATACCTGCGGCTCTACTGAGCTCCACCGCTTCCCCAGGCTTCAGGCCAAGCTCATAGAGGTCGTCTCTGATCTACTACGGGAACGACTTGGCCCCGCATCAGCCTACGTCGAGTCGCTGATTGCGATTCAGCGGGCGTATATTAATACCAATCATCCGAACTTTCTCGGTGCCGCTGCAGCCATGAGCCACGTTGTCACTAACAAGCAAGAGAGGGAGAGGAAGCGCCTGATCCAAGAAGAGCGAGAACGGCGGGAGCGGAGACGGATGAAGGAGCTTGGTGCTAACGGGGGCGCAGATACTCCGGCCGAGGAGGAGGATGAAGCGGCGGCGACGGAGAAGGCAGAGTCTCTCCCCGTGCGAAAAATCGCCGGAAAGGGGCCCCGCAGTCTTTCGCCGGCAGTTCACGAGAGTGTCAACGCCTCCAGTGGCATAGCCGCGACTCTCAACGGAAATCGCTCAGCGTCACCTTCTCGGCTACATGGGCAGGCCTTGGGGAGCGCGAAGGACTCATTCCTAAACTATTTCTTTGGCAAGGATGGTGCCCTCGTCCCCGGCGCCGCCCCTCCTCCTAATGCAAACATGACTCGCCACGTGAGCCATTCGGTGGAGCCAACATTCAGTCAGAGCATCAGACGGACAGACGACAAGGCGTTACGGTCTCCTATCCAAAGCCTACGGGGTGACGACGGCATGGACTTTGCGCAAGGCCCGAAGATGGATGCGGTAAGTGCCTGTCCTGCCAGACATTTTCGGTTTCACTAAAGCTAACGGGGTTCAATTGTAGGCTAGCAACAGTGAACTTGCCATGACCGACCGCGAGGCCATGGAGACGGAGTTAATTCGAGCGCTGATCAGCTCTTACTTCAACATTGTGCGCGAGAGCATCGCGGACCAGGTGCCCAAAGCTATCATGCACCTCCTTGTCAACCACTGCAAGGACGTTGTGCAAAACCGTCTGGTCAGCGAGCTGTACAAGGAGTCCCTCTTTGAAGAGCTCCTGTATGAGGACGATGCAGTCAAAAAGGAGCGGGAAAAGTGCGAGAAACTCCTTCAGACCTACAGGGAGGCAGCCAAGATCATTGGCGAGGTCGTATAACCGCTGTCCCGGCGCTGTTGTGTGTATAGGAGTGTAAAGAGGAAGAAGGACAGCAGTGTATGTTGACCGGTGTTTTGGGGCCGCTGGGTTACGTTGCTCGGATTATGTATCCCTCTTAGACAGGTGTTTTGATCTTGAGAGTTCAGGACAGCAAACGCGGGACGGAGCAGAAGAGACTTGAGCAGGACGGCGGAATCGCACTCGTTCCCTTGGCGCCATTGGGGGTGGGATGACAGATAGGGAGTCGTCTCAACTCTAATTTCTTGTATGTGTACATATATATACATAAAGGTCTTCCGGTTGGAACAAATGGTCTCTTTGAGTAAGGTCTAATATCTGACCCCTTTACAAACACAAAGTTGTTAAACTGATATACAAGTGCGGTACTTCAAAGGTTGGCTGGCGGCTGCATGTGAATTGTGAACACTGAGCGCCGGGTACGCAAAACGGTCTGTGCTTTTGATTGCTTAGCGTGCACCTCCCTTAGAACTTTGCTTCTACCTTTAGCCGACGCGTCCACCTTAAAACACTTCCATGCCCGATTCGAATTTCAAGTATCGTGCAGCTACCCGAGCAACTTACTGCAGACAACTCGGGGACAGTACATGATTCTTTACTTTGGATTCTGTCCATCACTTCCCTTCGTTCCTTCCTGACCGTCACTCGGCACAGATCTGACGCCTTCAGCGCAGTCGCTTATCCGCTCCAGCGTCGCAATTGCCTGATACTCATTGATTCCTTCCAACAGCAAGCAACGAGTGCTTCCTGCCCGTTCCTGACGCTGTAGCCAGCTTAGGCCCAGAAGACTTCTCATTCCCTTTTTCTCTTGCTCTCATTATGCTACGTCCACACTACACATAGAAAATCGGTAGCGCGTTATTGGGCAAAGTTGGATTTGCTCGGAGCTTGGGGTGCGCCGGGGACGTTGGGAATAGTGGTTGTTGTGTCGGCTCCTATATCAAGCACAGGATCCCCCCCAAGGGCAACGACTCCAGCTGAAGTCGTTACCCATACCGCTTTTTACCCGCCCTTGACAAGTGTTATTCAAAATCTATCTGCTGCTGCATCCAGGAGGCTGGTGCGGCAGCCTTTTTGCTAGTTTTTCCACTCCCAGCTCATTTCTTACTGCGTTCCGGCCGAAGACATGGACGCAGACGGCTCATCACACGGACATGCCGTTTTCTCCTCCGTCCTGTCTGATGATGTATCCGGCAGCAGCCGACCCGAGAATGTGGGCTTGGTCACGAACCAAGAGGACTCCCGACGGATGGGTGATACGCTGATGAAGCCAGCGGACAGCAGCAGCGGATTGGAGCCATCGCGTATGACTGAAGACGGGAACTCGATACTTGAGCCTCCTCGTGATGGAGGTACAGCATCGACTGGCCCAACCGGACTCGACAGAAAGCGGAAGCCTCCTCTTGATGGCGCCGAAACCGAACTCGCCGAAACGGGGTTGCCCCGAGCAGGTGTTAAGAAGATGAGGCTGGCCGAAAATAACGATCGTACGCCGTCGCTGACAGACCACCAGTCCCGGAGCCCGGACAAGTCTCTCATCTCTCCTGAGGTTTGGCATCACATCTTTACATTTTTGCCCCCAAAATCGCTAGGCAATTTGTTGGCTGTCAACAAATTGTTCAACCTCTATCTTGATCCTGCGTCGTCAGTTCGCAGGGGAATTCCTGCCTCTGCGGACAGCGGTGTCCTACGCCCGTTGAAGCCCAATGCCATTTGGCAAGCTTCGAGGCGGCTTTTTTGGCCGCAAATGCCCACCCCCATTCGCTCAAACACTGAACTTGAGATGTGGCGACTTGCATGCTCACGCAGGTGTCAGAGCTGCGGGAAAGCAGCCGGTGGAGACCGCGGTGCTCCTCCCAACCCAAGGCAGCCGGGCTTAGGATCAGAAGGAGTCACAGCCATCTGGGCTTTTGGCAGCCGCATGTGCGTCGACTGTCTCGTTCGGAAGTCTGTGAAGGTACGTTTTGTCAATAAAAGGGGCCAACATAGTTGTCTAACTTGTTGCTCAGGAGGTCGATTTGCTCCTATCGCCAACTATTCCTTCCGTTGTTGTTCCTGCACTCCCATTCGTATTTATCACACAGGATCTCCGTGTGTTCTCTGCTACTGCACTGGAGCAAGCACTGGAGCAAGGTCAGCTGCCTGCCGACCTTCAGGTCACTAAGCGATTTTTATCATCAGATGTCGAAGCCCTTGAACAGGAATTTGTACAAGTCCAAAGCATGGGCCACGGCACCGTGAGCGAATGGTTAAAAGGCCTTTCTGGTCGAGGCAAGGACTTGCAGCACGATGCCTTAAAATGGGAAAAGTGGGAATCCTCAGGCGGGGTTGCAAAAATGTGTTCCCAGCTGTATCCTGGATTCGTGGGAAAACCATCGGCTTCGCTGGTTCGCGAGTCACTGGCCGGCCTTCCTACGACGTTAGCAAACCCACCCTCATCGACCACGTCGCGTCACTCTCTGTCCCAGGGACGTCATGAGCGGACTGCGGAAGAGGTTGCCGAGCTAAAAGCAACCAGGAAGGCTGAGATTGAGCGGCGAGCCCTGCTCCTGGACCCACCTTTGACCCCAAACGTCCTTCGCCACATACCTTCCTTCCAAGCTGCCACGCAGATTGTTGCTCCGTTGGACGGCAACGCCTGGGAACTCCTCAAGCCGCGATTGTTGGCTCAGCGAGCAGATGCTGAACGCAGGGAGAGTGAAACTTTCGTGCAGGTCAAGGCCGAACTGGAACCCCCAGGGCACGGCCGTCTCGAGACAACCTTGGCTACTACAAAGGAAGCTCGTGATCGCATTGACAAGGACTGGGAGGAGGCGCAAGCGCCATTGCGTGCTCGAATCGCTGGTTACGCAGACGAGATTATCCGTGATGCTTGGGATAGCGGCAAGAAGGTCACGCGAGAAACATGCCCACGGTTCGCTGTCGAGGCTCTGGTATATGTTCGGAAGCGGTTCTATGCCCAGATGGCAAAGGACACCACAGCCGCGAGGGCCGCAGGCGAAGCACCACGAACGGACCCGCCGGAGGGACCGTTTACCCAAAAGCTGACCCTGGAGAACATGAAGTGGATCTTTGACACCAAAATCAAACCTCACACAGAGCCCTTGCGCAAGGAGCTTTTCTTCTGCAATGGCTGCGAGGGGAGTTACAAGACATTTGGCTTTGAAGGCGTCATTCAGCATTATGCAGCAAAACATACAAATGCCCTCAGTGCCGGAAACGTTGTCGTGCATTGGAGAGCCGAATGGCCGGAGCATCCTCCGTTTAGTGCCGAAGTCCGGCCAGTCAGGACCTCCCTTTATCCTTCCCGCCCGGGTGGCTTGATTATGGCTGCAGGACAACCTCCGCAATCGAATTACAATCACCTACCAACAGCCACCGGCCCTGTCCCACCTCCTAGCTACCCGCCTGGTGTGGGATATGGGAACGGTGTACCAACTTACCATGATCCTTATCAACAGCCGCCAGCACTACCGCCTCCCCATACACACGCCTACCAACCGCCGCCAGCAGCTCCTCCTTTTCCGCCACAGCCAGCATTTCAGCCACAGGCGCCTTATGTCCCCCCGCCACCCCAGTATCAGCCGTTCCAGTCGCCCTTCGCGCCATATCCTCCCTCGGCTGTTGACTCGTCGCGAGGTTATGCTGCACCCCAGACTGGCCTGTACAACCACAACTACGGATCTTACCAAGCCAACAGCAATGGCATCTATGCTAATTCCCGCCCTCAGGCATACCCGAACCTCTATCAGACCAAGTTGGAGGATATTGCCCGCAACTCTCGAGAGGTTTGGCGGCTTCTTGGTGATATCAAAGGCCTGCCCTCAAGTGCAAGGGTTTTCGCGACGATCCATCATGTCGTCAAGAGATTCCGGTCCAGATTCTACGAGACGCCTCCCTTATCCATGTTCATCGATGGCTTGTCCAACAATAAGGAAATGCGTCCAGTCCGCTATGTCAACGGCCTGATTTGCAAGGCTTGCCGCTTGGGACTCGGCAACGCAGCGTCAGTTGAGGAAGACCGAAAGCACTTCTCCTTACCGCAGCTGACAAATCACTTCCAATCCAAGCACGTGGAACCGATGCTGAAAATGCAAAATACGGCCGCTCCCCTCGACTGGGTGGTGGATATGGTGTTCTTGGATGGTATGGACACCATGTCCACGATCGTCGCCTCCGCCAAGGAGACTCAAAGAAGCTTACTCACGGCCGCTTTTCCGTCTGCCATCAAATCCCAGCCAAAGCCCGGTCCAGCCTCTTACCATCCGGAACAGCCAGGCCAGCAGCATGAACCAGTATCCGCCGCAGGCTATGTCCCTGATACGGCGGTTGCTCGCCACGAATCGAACAGATACCCGCCACAACCACCGCCAAGCGATGCTCATCGACCTGCCTCCGGTGTTCTAGATAAACATTCTGCCGCGGCGGAATCTGTGGGAGCAGGCCCACTTGCAAATTCCTGGAGCGCAGGCCATTCTCTCAACAGCGCGACGCCAGACACAATGTCGGAAAATGATCGATCGGGTCATAGCGAGGGCGGCGGGAATCGCCGGAATCGTGCGCAAGACGCGTTTCAGAAAGGACGGGCTAGCAACAATAGAAAGGCAAAGGCGCCAAGTGGCATTGGCTCCAGCAATCGCACCTCAGAAAACCAGTCGAGTGCCGATGGTGAAACGGTACGACGTGACGAGCCGAACGTACGCTTGACGGGAACTTCAAATCAAACAGAGGCCATGCGCGCGCAATCGTCGTCTATACAACCTCGAGAACCTCGAACAGTTAGTACCCTGACGGCGTGGGCACCTTCACAGCGAGCCGCGCAATCGCCACAGTACCCTGATGGGAATTACCCCTCCCGCCGCGAGCCGGTGCCTCCGGAAGGCGCGAAACAGGAGCCGGACATTGTGGCGGCCCTGGAGTCGCGTCTCGCGGAGAGACGCTCCCCACCGCCCCGAAGCCAAGAGCGAGCTTCGAATGCAGCGCTGTACGTCGACAGTCACGGGACTGCGGTATCATCAGACTTGCAGGATGCGTCCAGGTCGCACATCCGGTATGGCCAGAGAGAACACCGCGCAGACTCACCCGTGCACAGAGCCAGATACTACGAAACTAGCTCAAGGGGCGAAGAACTCCCTGTTCGACGGCACGAGGTCATGTACTACCCCAAGATGGAACCGGTCCACAGGCGGGAGGAAGAGTATAGCCCTAGATGGATCCAGCCCGGTGAGGTCGGGCCATCGGCGCGACATACACTCGAAGGGCGCTTCAGCCGACCTCCATCTCTCCGACCGGAAGACATCGATTACGGTGCAGCACGGCGAGAACCAGACATGTATTACCGCTATCGCGAGGACAGTGCACGGGGGCAATCCCGGCCGCCGCCGGTGGAAGCGTACGAGATTGTGCAGGTCATTGACGAGCATGGAGAATACTACATCCGCCGCCCCGTTCGTCGTGAACCCGACACGCGGTACGGATACGTCTACGAAGAACGGAGAGTGCAACGCGACTTGGGCCCTTCTGTTGCTGCAGTCTCTGAGCCGGCCTATGTTTCCGTTGGAGGAAACAGGCCGGGTTTTGCTCGTGACGCGGCTTGGGACGGAGGCATGCCACCCGGGGGTGGTCGGCCAACTGCTCGTCCCGGTCCTGCTGACCCGGCCTATCACGAGGAATACAACCCGTGGTATCCGGCGGCCTGACATTAGTAGTAGCAAACAATACATCTTTGAGGTGTCAGTCAGCCGCTTCCCTGATCGATACACAAAGCTCGCTTGTTTTTGACCGTACAGTGAGTTGGCGGCGGCTTCTTTTGACAGTGATTCAGTTGCCCCTGAGCTAAGTGTGGTTGGTTGTTTGGGGGTTACACTACTTTTCGAGCCTGTACTGTACTGTAGAGCTGCATCAAAAAACTTCTGTGCCACACACAGTGATGGCAAGCGGTGACTACTGTATGACGCTAATGTCATTATGTATGTCTGCTCCGTGGACACCGCATCGGCAACTTGTGAGAAATATATTAGAGGGAGGTACGGAGCATGTACGTATTGAAGAGGGGCACAGGATGAGGCAAAGGGATCCGGGGCTACGGCGCAGTCCCAACCACAGACGACGAGGCGTTTCTTGGCAAAGCTTGAGGGGAGCGATCGCCCCCTTTTCGATCTTTTTGATCGCGCCACTGCATGCGCCGCTGCACGTGTCCTGTTAGCCAATTGATGGCCTGAAACAACGGCCCACTGTCACTGTTTGCTACAGACAATGGAGCCCTCCTCAGAACCCACTTAGAAGATGGGATGAGGATGATACGGTGAGAAACCGGGGCCTACGGCCCAATCGTTCTTGGCCCCTTGGAGATCTGCTCAACCTGGACACTGTCTTGCAGCCTGCTGTTCACCTTCGGACGGTGTTCGAAGCTGGTCCCCAGCTTCATGCTCGGCTTGGGGTTGGTCGCCCTGGCTGGAGGGTTCCACGAGGCAACACATCAGATGAACCCACGGGGTCCTGGTTGATTTGTAAAATCATCCAACATAAAGTCCCAGAGACTTGACAGTCTGTTTGCTACTCGACCCCTTTCTGGCCACTTTGCACCTTTGCCGCTGTGCCTTGCTAGGGTATAAAAGGTTTCGCCTGCCAGTTGCTGTGTTGCTAGTCCTGGTCTTCGAGTCTTACAACCTACCTTATATATACGAATACACAACTGTCTAAACGGCTTGGGCCCGGGACAACTCGAACAGAAACAGAGACACTGATTCCCATCCACGACGAGCGACTGACACCTTCCCTACTCTGAGAGCAGCAAAGAACAATGCGTTCATCAGAGTACCTATCCGTTCTCCTCCTCGCCGCCGGGCTCGCGAGTGCGTCGCCCATTCGGGGAGTATCCGCCCGGGCAGAGCCGGAGAAAGCTGTCAAGTGCCGAGGCGGCAACGATAACAACGCCGATTTGGCCAAAGCCATCCTGGCCATCATGCCCAAGTCCAACACATGCGAGGGCGCCAAATTCCCAGATGAGTGCCGCACCGCCGAGCAAGCAGCGCCCTACATCGCCAAGTCGTACGCCAGCTTCAGCAAGGGCGAATTGGCCGCCGCGCTGGCCCTGATGGGTCTTGAGAGCGACGATCTCAAGTACAAGCATAACGTGTACCCCGGTGTCCCCGGGCAGGGCACGGCCAACATGATGAGCCCTTCGGTGAGTCTTCACTTTGTTATGTCATGACTACCTACCTACTCACATAACTAAACAACTGACGAGGAAAACAGTTTGTCAAGGAATACGCTACTTCCATCTTCGGCGCCAACGCCGTGGCCAACAAGTCGCCCGTCGAGGCGCTCGCCATGGTGACGCCCGACGAGCACAACTTTGGCTCGGCGGGCTGGTTCCTGACGGCCCACTGCGAGCCTTCGGTGCGCGAGGGGCTCAAGACGGGCTCCGATGCCGGCTGGACGGCTTACATGCAGTGTGTCGGCGTCGACGGGTCCGACCCCGCGCGCGTCGAGTACTGGAACAGGGCGAAGAAGGCTTTCAACTTGTCGGGGTAGGGTAGCATTTGTTTTTGGGTCTGGGTTTGGTGGATGAGGGGGAGGGGATACTATGGTGTAGCTCGTAGGTTCTGGTTCGGCGGCGTCTTGCATTGATATGGGCTGCTGGATAAGGTACCAAGGTATGCATGATGGGTCCGTTAGAGCACGCAGAGCGGTGCGTTTTGCCTTCTGATTACATGTATAACTATCATTGTACTAGATGCTGGGATGATCTTGAGATACCCCCTTTCCGGTGGGAGCTTCTAGAACAGGTAGCCGGTCAAGCTTCTTCAAGCCAGATTGTCCCGCACTGATACACATTCTCGTTGATGCGGCGAGGCCTATACCATGTACAGCCTTGGACCCTACCGCAATGTATTGCTTCTGCTTTCGCTGATGGTTGCTGTTGCTGTTGTTGGACTTCACCTCCACCTCCATTCAGGAACCGCATGCCACTATTCAACAGCCACCGCAGGATCACACCTCCCACTGCCTTTGCGAAGATGATACTGGGCTGAGTGGGCTCCCATTGCGGACAGAAGGGATAGAGGGCAAAAAATATCAACAAAAATATCTCGACGTGGGCCTGATTCGAACAGACGCTCCCGAAGGAACAAGATTTCTAGTCTTGCGCATTAGACCACTCTGCCACCACGCCTTAATTTGTTGATATTTGAAACGAAAAAAAAATATTGAGGCCCGGTGAGCCAGTTTGCATTTGTTTTCAATCACCTGCTGGCCCTGGGAATTCTGTATGCTCAGTGCAAGGCTAGAGGGAGCGGATGGGATTACTTCGATGTCAAGAACCGACGTTGACTGAGGGAAGTTGCCTTGCCATCAGTTGGCTACTCTGAGCCTCACCTACACGGCAGTCATGCTCGGCCCGTGGTATTTCGGCCTGTAGAGCATCCCCTAACCTTGCCGTGATATTCGACCGTCTCGCCATGACTTGGACATAGACAGACGATGTGTGGAGGATGATTGAAAAGCCCAAGGCGGCACTTTACCTCTACTCAACTTGCGGCTTGGAGAGGAGGGGTATTCGATATACACTACCAGAGAGAAGCAAACCAATATCGTTCACGCCCAATGTCAAGCCCCGCTCCCTACATTGTTGCCTTGTTTGTGTTGATACTCCATCATCCAAAACATGAGGTCTTTATCCGATTACCGGCAGCTGGACCTTTCCCTGTCCTCATTCGTCCACTGCTCCTCCTTCAGCTAGTCCCCGTCGGGTCTTGGCCGTAAGGGAATAGACTGTTATCCAGTGGCGCTTGCTGCTGCGATGGATCCGTGTTGCCGGAAAAGAACAGGAACGACTCGGCGCCCCAGTGTGCCGTCTGCGTATAGTTCTCGAACGAATCCTTGAACACAGCATTGTCAGTAAGAACACAGCCAATAGCTTGCGGGAGGGGAAAGGCTAGCTGTCCCATACCCAGTCTAGGTTAGCCGCATAGTCCATGTTACCGCTCGCCATGTTTCCAAACATGCTTAGCGGAGACTGTCCGCCGTCATAGCCCAGCACTGCGCCCGAGAAATCAGACGATACGCCGGTTCCTGAACCGGTGCTTGTGCTCGTTGTGATGCTCGCACCCATACCGCTATCTTGCCTCGGGCGTGTCAAGTCGACTCCGGAGTACGCCGAGCCGACCGGTGTCCTCGCCAAATGGAATGCGGCCGCAGTGAGTGGCATCGCACCGTTGGAGAGCATGCCCAGCCCCATGGCTGCTGAGTGCTCCGATCTGAGTTCCGGCGAGTCATTGGCACCGAAGACGCCGTTCCTCATTGCTACATCGGGAGAGCTATCCGAGGCACTGGGGCTATTGGAGCTCTTGATCTTGGTCAACATGATCTCAAGCACCTTAGAAGCCTTGAACGCCTCTACCGAGACGTCGGCTAGCCCCTTCCATATCTCTGTTGTCAGGTCAAGGCTGTTAATCATCTCCTGATGCATTTCCGGGCTCCAGAAAGGGGGTCCTTGCGAGCCACCTCGTGTCCCGGATCGTTGAGCATTGTCAAAATGCAGGTCGAGCGCAATGAGCATCGCAGGAAGAAGGAAGTCCTTGGTCGCCACCGACGTGACGTACCACTGCATTGACTCTAGCCGCCCACCAGGTTGTGACTCGCGGTGGAGCGTCACCAGATGTCGCAGCATCTCCAAGGACGCCTCGATGGCGGCGCGCCTCGAGTGGGCGTATCTGGGGTTGTTTCGCGCTCGCGGTATGTATTTCCTGTGCAGCACGCAAACAACCTTCAGGTAGAGAATATCAATGCTGAAGCGCGTGACGGTAAGGGTGGCTGACTCGGTAGAGGATTCCAGCGGCAGCATCTTCAGGTGAGGGGGGAGCTCGGCGCGGATGTCGCGCAGCTTGGCATCAAACCGAAGGATCTCGTCATAGTGTGCCTGATTCTTGACCCTGCCTGTAACCTGAAGAATAGTGCCCAATTCAAGGCACAGCTTGACCTTGAAGAGCATGTAGCTAATGGGCGTCGGCTCGGTGAGGGGTTTTGACGGTGGGAGGACCTGTGTGTCTGGGCCAAAGTCATCGTCGAAGATGTTGCGAGGCAATTCTGTGTCGCAGTCGTTCTCGGAGATCATGCTGGGGAGTGATACTTGATTCGAGAAGAGCACATCAGACAGCCTCAGAAACGCCCAAGTTCTCCTCCTCATCTCCTACCGTTCGGGTGAAGGTCAGAAGAGCGTTCTAAGCAAGCAATCCAGGAAAGAAAGAAGGCATGGAGAGAAGAAGGGAAAAGAGATGAGGGGACATACGGCTTGAAATGGAGACAGTGTAGGGAACCATTTGGCGTCTCGATGATAGCCCATTCGAAGCGCAGTTCTCACAGTCATGGCGATAATTATCCACAGGCCCAACTCGGCGTCCCAGCGAGACGAGTATTCGGCAAAAGAGTAAAGGATCATGGCCTCGACCGTATACGCGCCCGGTTTTGTGTAGTCACCAGCAATCAAGCACTGCACCGTCCGCAGCCGGTATTCATCGGCCAGCTCTGCTGTCCGCCCTTTCCACTCGGACGGCTCGTCTCCTACTTTCTGGTAACTCATCATTGCCAAACAAAGGACCGAATAGAGCACGGCCAGCCACATAATGGGCGTCTTGGACGGATCTTGCCAGTGGTTGCGAAGCTGTTGGTAGAATGTCGGCTGGTGGATAATCATGGTGGCAGCATTATCCATTGAGTTGAAGTACCTCGCGCACAGCGTCAAGACGGTCGATTTTGGCGGCAGCTCTGCCCTGAGCTCGACCTCGGATGCAGGAGTTGCGCCCATCAACAAGATTGGCGGGTCCTTGGCCGTAGGAGGCTTGGTGAGCCTGACCCTCTCATAAGTTTTCTCCACTTCCTTCTTGTGGTTTGCAAAGTAGTTCTTGACCTCGGCAATGTCAAGCAGGATTGTGTGCCAATGTTCCTCTCCGAGGTATACATGCTTGGACTTCACCGGATCTACCTTCAGGACGCCTAGGGATTTGGCCAAGCCGCTGTCGGTGTCGCTGTCGTCGTCTTCCTGCATCATACCGTCGTCTGGCCCGTCAACCTTGGCCACTAAGGGACTGCTTTCGGCGGCGGAAGGAGATGAGTTGGTCCTAACGCCGCCAGAGCTGGAGGATACTCCGCCCGACGATATGTCGATGTTTGCGCCTCCGTGCATCAGAGACAGGACTAGGCCTTCCAGCCTGTCAATACGATTTTGCATGTCATCGGGGGTGGGATCGGCCTGGCCCTGGTTCTTCCTGCGGGATACCGGAGTAGCGTAGGAGCAATTTAGTGTGTCGGCGCCTTCGCGCTTGGTGCAATTGCTGCACGGATGAGACCTGTCACATTTTCTGGCGTGCGCCTGTTAGGTTATGCCACAAGGAACGAACGACGGGAGGCGAGAACCTAGGCTGGATAGGGAGGAGTCGCCAACTTACAATCTGAGCATCACAGCATTAGCAGGCCGACCTGTGATGGCAAGACAAGAGCACACAGAGCATGCATTGGAGCGGCTTACTTTCTTGTACGGCAAGGATAGCAACTGAGTGGCACTCTGTTCCTCTTGCGGACGACTCGATATTGCGGTTCGGGCGACCGACCCGTTGACGAGACGGTGGCCGATGGTGGCGTTGGCGTCATGGCTGGCGGCTAGTCGCTATGTAGTGTAAGGTAGTCGGTGCGACGTGCAATACGGCTGCAGGGCGCTTGACTCTGATCCGGTGGCTTGCTACAGTAGGGGCGCCAATTGTCGTCGGGGGCGGGTCCGGGGCTGCGATGTGGGGATGCGTAGCGGGCCGCTGCCTGATGGGAAAAAGATGGGAGATGGGAAGACGTCGCGTAAGACAAAGAATATAGAATACGTAGAGATGCACCGCGGGTTTCTACGGGAGCGGGAGAGTCTCCGGAAACGCGCGGCGCAGGATGATGACTCAGACGATATACCTAAACGGCTCCTGGCGTCAGCGTTCGAGGGAGGTTTGGGACCTTTTCGTGCCGTGTTTGATCAAGGTCGTTGAGAGTAAATCCCCGCCTTCCGCTGTGTCCGCTTGGGTTTGTCCCACGCTCAGGTGAGGTAGTCGACCAGATACGAATACAATATATAACTTCGCATATTTCGATTTGGTTTTAGACGATCAAACTTGCAGTGCCGCTTGGTTCTACACGCTCCTGGTCATGGGATTGGGGGGATCGCCCAAAGGACCAGAGGTACATACCTTAGGGAACGACAAGGGGTTGCTGTGTGATGGCGAACAGCCAGTGCAAGCTCCTCAGTGCCCAAGCACAATGGAACTTACCGCCCCACCCTTGGCTGTGCGGGGCACAGTTAACGCTTTGGTGGGGGCCAAACTTGTGCTTGACAGTACAGCCAGCAACTGACTTACGGATACAACGTGGAACATAGTTACAATGAGAACTTCACATTGGATAAGGTATCCGTTCGTACATGCAACAGTACCTATACACATAGCGCCAATCTGGAAGTAATATCGGGGCGGCTGCCCTCAATGGCGGTAGGTAGCAGGACGCCGCCGTATTGGGAACCGAGTCAATCGATCACTAGCACTATCTATCTGTAGGAGGAGACGGGAACATCAGGGAGCTACCTAGTGGTAGACATATGCGCCTTCGTACATGTTGGATTTCCCCATGAGACCACATACACGGCAATGCCCATGCACGCAGCAGTAGGCTAACCGGCCCAGTGGTGTAGTTAGTAGGTCAACCGTCATACCATTAGGGATTCAGGATGCACACTCGGGTATTTTGTGTCCAACTCTATCAAGACATGTTCTCGAGTGAATCACCACCTCGCCAGGTCATTGATAACCATACACATTTAGCATCCACGGGAACTCCCCTAGCATCTCACGCCGCATATGACAGCTCCCGCAACTTGGATTCAAGCCTCCTCAACCATCCACGTCCATCTCGACTGCCCACCACCCAACTTGCACCCAGTAGCGATATAGATCTACAGGAAAGAGCCATCAGACTTTGATAGCCGACGAGCAAGTGTTTCGTTATCCGGTCGATCAGTCGGGGAATTGGCGGGTGCGACGACCACGACCAAACGTAGGTAGATACAACCTGAAGCGTAAAGTCCCCTTCAAAATGGCGACACGGTGACTTCTGTTAGCTTTTATGGCCCAGGGTGTTTCACGATGCCGCAGCGGAGACATCTCCGTTAGCTTTGACGCTGAAGGGCTTCAGGAAATCAGGGTCGTTGCTTAGTTCTTCTTTGACCTGTAGTATTGTCAGCGTACCGGCATCAGTAATAGCGGGAACGAGAAACGACTCACGATATCAAGCCCGCCGACAAGCTCCCCGTTAACCCAAAGCTGTGGATATGTTGGCCAGTCGGCAAATTCCTTCAGGCCCTGCCGAACTTCGTCATCGGCTAGGATATTGAAAAAGCCGTACTTGACTGCATTCTCTCGCAGGATTCCCACAAGCTGCCTGGAGAAGCCGCACTTTGGCTCACTGGGCGTGCCCTTCATGAATAGCATGACCGGCGCGGCCTTGACCAGATCGCCGAGACGCTTAAAAAGCTCTTCCTTCTTCTTCTCTGGGTCTTCGGTCTCAATTTCGCCCCCGGCGTTGCCAGTCGTGACAGCGGCGCCCGTATCGGCCGTGGCTACTACTCCCGTTTTGCTCGCGTGGCTCTCGATCGCATTCCGGACCTTGACCGCGCTACTCCCGCTGACTGTCTCGAGGACCTTCCCACCTCGGATGAGCACAAGAAACGGAACAGCCGTCACGTTGTAGGCCTCGCTGATGTCTGGCAACTCCTCGGCGTTGATGGATACCCATGAGGTGGAGGGCGGCTCGGATACCGGGTATTCGCTCGCTAGGGTCGAAAGGACGTTCGCCATCTGCGCGCAAGGCGCTGCCCATGGGGCGTGGAACGAGACGATTAAAAGTGTCGAGGGCGGCAGCGATGCGACATGTTCCTCCCAGCTTTCGACGCTGGTGATCTCCTTGATAGCCGACATTGCGAGGTGCAGGGGCTCCGGTTTACTCGAAGAAGAACAGTGCTGGTCCGAGGATGGATGAGGCCAGAACTTTGTGCTTTCTGGAAGGTAGGAATAATCTGTGCAACTTCAGATAGGTTCTTTGACAGCGATGTGTGAAAGGGACGAGAAAGGCGGGGACACTAGAGTGTTGATATGGAAGGAGATGAGGCAGAACCCTTCGCCGATGGTTTTATTTTCTTCAAACACCCTCCATGAACTTTACAAACGCCTCCGTGGGCCGATGGCGGATGACCCCGCAGATGGTGGGGTGTGGATTCTGATTGGCATCTGGCTGTTGCGTCATTTCTCGACTTTCCAGTTCCCAATCGATCTTCGAGGTACCCTCGTACCTACATCAAATACAATGCCGAACCGTCCTGATACCGTCGTCCCCTGATCAAAGCTTTGAGTAAGCCTCAGTAAGGCTGTTTAGCGATATCTCAATCCTGCAGATGTCGTTTCCTGAAGTCTTGGTCGAGAGGTCAAAGACATTGGATATATGGAAACTTGTGTGTATGTACTTGTGTTATGTACATACAACCTCTGTGCTAACCGACCATTTATGGTGCCAATGGTGGAGAAGTGTGCACTTACCATGACGAGGCATCTAGGTACCTTAGCACCTGACGGTTTGGTAACCAAGAGTTGACTTTAGAAGAGGTAATTCAGATACAATGTTTGATGCACTCGCTATGAGAGTACTTGCCTGACTTATGTTCAACAATCCTGCTACCTTGGGCTTGTTAAACCCAGTAGATTGCCGTAGCTCGGTGCAATAGTGTACCCACCTACCGGAGAAGTCGGACAAAAGACTCAGGACGTTTTCACGAGTGCTTCCAGCTTCCAAGGTTGTGCATTGCGCCGTCACACCCGACACATATTGAGGCAACACCGCCTGCTCACAAAATCTGAAACTATTCACTACTACCGCATTACCTTACCTTGCTAGCAATAGGTACTTGTACCGCTCACATTCATCCAACACTCGGGCGTGCTTCGGTCCGACATCTTCACTTCTTCCCAGACCCGGTAGCAGGTTACACGCAATGTCGGCCCAGGAGTATTATCAGCAAGGCCCGCCACACGGACACGGCCACGCCCAGCCGGGCCAAGCTTACCCACAATATCCCCAACCTGTAAGCATCCAGGGCATTGGCGAATCCCTAAAAAGAAGACCACTGTCCTGACTGTTGCACCATTCTATAGTCTTATGGCCCGCCTCCGCCGAACCAGCCCCAGGGCTACTATCCGCCCCAGGCCCCAATGCAGTACCAGCAGCAGCCTCCCCGGCAGAGCAAGAGCGGCGGCGACGGTTGCCTCAAGGGCTGTCTAGCCGCGCTGTGCTGTTGCTTCGTATGTGAGGAAGGCTGCGAATGCTGCGCCGACTGTTGCGAATGCTGCATGGACCTCTAAGGTCACCTCAGAGATGGCGAGGGGTCTTGGCGACTGACTCTTCGAAGAGCGGTATTGGCCCAGCTAAGGCTCAGCGGAGGAGTTTGCATTTTGCGATGATATATAGCTTGGAGTCTTGAATGAGGTCCAAGTACATAATGCTCAAAGTGTCGGCGGGCGCGGGCAAGTCTCTGATCGAGGTGTTGAACAATGTACAAAGAGTTCTTGAGCGCTGTGGAGTTGTTCTCTGTTGATGCCTGATGTCGCCTGGCCTGTGAACTCTTCAACCACTCAGCGCAGCCACGAGCTCCACAGGGCTGTACTCCGTACGGTACTGGTAATGTACTGTATGTAAATTACAATACACCCTCAATACGCGTACTGTGGCGTAGTCAAAGTACCTTTTTTCCTGAGCTCTTTGGTGACCAGGCTCAAGCGAGGCACAGCCTCATTGACGTTCGCTTGCAAGCTCCCTTCCATGTTCTTGGCTTCCACATCCGCAGACCTGCTCTACAAAACATCAACACTGCAACCGCCGCCTTTTCCCCCTTAGATCACTGCGGGATATACAACTTGCAAGGAGCGATCCAGAGCCACTGGTGCAATGGCGTCGCTCAATCTCTCAATAAACGGGCCATCGATCAAGAGCAGCTACCAAGGCGTCATCAATGGCCCCGCCCTCTCGTCAACCTCTCCCACAGCGGCCCGCTGGGCTCTTTTTACGGTGCAGGCGCCGCTTATGAATGCCTTCCAAAACACGGGTGCAAAGGAGAGCATTCTGAAGGTCGAGACCACTGGGGGTGAGTGCGACAATGCCGGGTCTCCCGTCCCGAACCATCCCGGGTTGCCCTTGTTGCAAATGCAAATTCCAAGCTGATTCTAATCTGGCCAACAGAGGGTGAACTCGCTGAGCTCACCGAAGAGTTCAACGAAGGCCGCATTCAGTTCGCTTTCGTCAGAGTCAAGGACCCAAATACCGGTCTTCCCAAGAACGTTCTCATCGCTTGGTGCGGCGGCGGTGTTCCTGAGCGTACCAAGGGGTACTTTACCAGCCATACTGCGGCAGTTTCCAAGGTGCTTCATGGCTATCACGTTCAAATTACAGCGCGCTCCGATGCCGATCTTGCCCCCGAAGATATTGTGCGAAAGGTTGCCGATGCGTCAGGAGCCAAGTATACAGCTGGGGGTTCTGCCCCCACGCCCACAGCGGCGCCACCCCTGGTCGCCAAGAAGCCCGTCTTCACTCCAACAACGTCTAGCTCCGGGAGCTCCTTCAACCCAATTGTTGCCGCCCGCACTCGGAGACAAGACAATGTTGACGAGGACGGCTGGGGTGCGGATGCACCCCCCGTTACGCGCACTGAGCTTGAGAAGGTTGCGCCAGCATACAAGCCCACAAAGGTTGATATTGCGAGCTTGAGGAAGAACAATGATGACTCAAGATACAACGGGACATCCAAACCAGACGACCGGCCGAGCGATGTTGTCAAAGGCGGGTATCAGCCAGTGGGCCAGGTGGATATTGCTGCCCTCAGGGCGCAGGCCAAGGAGGATGAACGCCCGACTGTGGTAAAAGGCGCCTACGAGCCTGTGGGCAAGGTGGATATTGCCGCCATCCGGGCAAGAGCGCAGCGCCCGGCCGAGCCCAAGGAGGAGGAAGCAGCAGCAGCACCAAAGAGCCTCGCAGAGCGCAGTGCAGCCTTCACCCAGTCGGAGCGTCTCACGGAGCTCCCCAAGCCAAAGGTTGCAAAAAAGTTTGGCGCTACTCCCTTCACTGGAACAAAAGCCCCCACGCCTGTTGGGCTCGGTTTTGGTGTTCCGTCAACCCCGGCACCACCGCCGGTTGGCTCCGCCAGCAGGACGTTTGCTGACCAAGGCGGCAAGACTCCAGCTCAGCTGTGGGCTGAAAAGAAAGCGAAACAGGGCGGTGCCACTAGCACTCCTGCGTCGCCCCCAGTAGCGTCACCTGTCACAGCCCAAAAAAGTGGTAGTGAGTGGAAGAGCGGCTACTCGGGCAAGAGCTGGGCTCCCGTACAGACGCCTGCTTTTGGCCGGGGAGGCGTGGAGGCGCAGAAGACAGGGGCAACTGAGCGGTCTGAACCCGAGCCCGAACCCGAACAGCAGTCGGCCGGTTCGGGAGGTGTCTCAGCTCTCCGCGACCGATTCAAGGGCGCAACGCCCATGGGCAGCACCGCTCGGTCCGCCCCTGAAGCCCCTGCCCACAGTGAGCGGGAGCAATCCCCGCCGTCCCCGCCGATGGGTAGCCGGCCCGCTGGTGGTTTTGCCCTCCCTGGTCTCCCGTCTCGACCGGCTGCCACCAACCAGGAAGAGGAAGAGGAAGAAGCAGAGGAGCCGCCTGTCGTTCCATCCCGCAACTACGAGGAGCGCGAGTCGTCTCCCATTCGTGTTGCAGTGCCAGTTGCCCGCAGCACGGTGCCCGAAATCGAGCCCGCAGCCGAGAAGCTACCACTCAGGCCGGTGCCGGTTCCGGAGGAGCTGCCGAGGGAAGAGGAGCTCCCCGCTGAGCGAGAGGCTCATGATCCAAGGGCTGCTGCTGCCGCCGTCGCGGCGGTTGCCAGCGAAGCCGTCGGTCACGGTACGGATCAGGGAGCCGGCGCGAGCGGTGGTTTGAAGGCCTTGGTTCAATACGATTACGAAAAGGCCGAAGACAACGAGATTGAGCTCCGCGAGGGTGAATACGTCACAAACATTGAGATGGTGGACGAAGACTGGTGGATGGGAACCAACGCGCGGGGCGAGAGCGGTCTTTTCCCGAGCAACTACGTCGAAGTGGTCAGTGAAGACGATGACGCAGCGGCTCCGGCCGCCAGCCATGAGCCCCCGCCGCCTGCGCCCGCGCCGGAATCGCATGCTGAGCCCGAACCAGCGGCAGCGGGCGGGGCCACGGCGACTGCGCAGTTTGACTACGAAGCTGCAGAGGACAATGGTACAGTACCCCTTGTTTTCCCTCGTACTAGCTGAGGCACCTGATGGATGTGGCTAACAGAGACGGCAGAACTGAGCTTCCCCGAGGGCGCCAAGATCACGAACTTGGAGTTCCCGGACGAGGACTGGTGGTTTGGTCATTACAACGGCGCGTCCGGTCTGTTCCCGGCCAATTATGTCCAGCTTGACTCGTAGGTTGTATGACAGCCGTGTTCGGTGATGGATAGCTAGCCTGGGTGGTTGTTGGTGGGTGGTGGAGTAGATTGATGGCATTGGCCAGACTTAGCAGTTGCTTCTTATCGGTAGTCCAACGAGGAAAATGGAAAAGACTGGCGGTTTACCGAGTAGATTTCCTGTCCTGCTGTGTGCATTACGAGGGAAGTAAAGTAGCGTAAGGGGGCAGCGATGATGTTGTCTGTGTTGATGGGTGGGCAATCCAATACCTTGGGCTGATGGAGATGTATTGTACAGTGCTACGAGGTAAGTCAAGGAGTCAAGCTACCTTGCATTGTTAAGTTGAGCTGCCTCTCCATCCCTTCGATACTGTCTTGCTATGTGCCTAAGATGTCGTCTGCCAAGTTCATACCACTATCCTACTCTTCTATGTACTGTATGTACCTAGGTAGTACCGATACCTACAGAGTGGCTGCCCCTCCTTCTGTTGCTGTTGATCTTAACCCCACCATTTAATTGTACGGCTTCGAACATCGACAACATCTCACCTCGAACATCATAGTCTCGCCAAACACCTGGCAACAGTAAAGCGTGCGCACATTCCCGAGCAACAAGGAGCTCTAGATTAATTCACAGAAGAGAGGAAAAGGCAGCAACAAGAGCAAACCATGTACTCCCACACCCCGCCCGCGCCGCCTCCGAAACCGCCAGGGAGCCACGATGTAAGCCGGATGAGCACGCCCGCGTCCCTGGAGCCGCCCCGCCCTCCACCTCTGCCAGAAGCAATCGCAGGCGAACTGGCCGACGTGGCACTCTCGGCCGAGGAGCGTGCCGCCGCCGCCGCCGGCCAGTCAGCGCAACCGACCCAGAACCAGATCATCGAGGACCCCGGAGACCAATGGCTGCCTGCGTTCCTGCAAGATAAATCGTACGCTACTAGTAACACTCATCCCATTGTTGTTTTTCGAACGGACAAAGGCTAAGCCGGAAAACACAGAAAACAAGACCTAGCCGAGATCCTCTCGGACACCGCCACTCTCTCAGCTCTAACCCACGCCCCACGGACGGCGCACCCATCGCTACGGCAGTCTCACGAAGTGCTACAGTCCGCGCTGGCGGAGAACATGGAGCGGGCGGCATCCCTGGCGCGGCTCGAAGCGCGCATGCAGCAACAGCGCGAGGCGGCGCAGGGCCAGCTGCTCGCGACACACGCGCTGGAGAGGCAGTGGCGCGCCAAACAGTCCGCCATGGACCACGCGCTGTCGCCCTTTGCGCCGGCCAGCCTGTACCAGCGCCTCGCGCAGGGCGTGCAGGAGCAGGAGGCCGTGTGCCGGGCGCTCGAAGAGAGCTTTTTAGAGGGCGAAGGGGACGGGGCGCTGGCCACCGAGAGGGAGGTTTCCGAGTGGATCAGGAGGTACAGGGAGGCCAGGAAGGTGTATTACCTGCGGCAGGCGAGGAAGGAGAGGTGGGATGAGGGCCGGGTCGGGGGTTGGAGGTGACGTGAGGAGTTTGGTGGGGGGGAAGATATAGTCAAGATTCATCATTGTGAAAGAGAATCACGGGCGATGTCTGCGAGGAAGAACAAGAAGTGATAGGGCTTACGAGATGCTCCAGCAAGCATGGTTACCGTGTGCGGAGCACATGAGCTAGGCTACAGCAAGGCGAGTAACAGCACGGACGGTAGACGGAATACCGAAGAAGGTCAGGTATCCGCAGGAAGCGAGGGTCTCCATAGGCCATGGGGGTAACAGGTGCTCATCAGCTAATTGAAAGGTATCAACTACAGCCTCTTCGCGCCGAAAGTTTTGAATCCACCACCTCATAGGTGTATATTGACCCCTTCACCAACGGTCGTTTGGTCTAACCGGGAATCCAGCGCTCTTTGCGTGTTTGCATTGTCCCGTACCCTGCTAAGTGCCGGCACAAGCAGGACTCGAGCTGGGGTTCATCGACTGCCGTTGGTGGTGAGACGCCCGAAGCCAGTTGTCGCGGTTGCCCGCAAGTGGGAATCTTGGGGCACAATCTATAGGATACTGAACGGGCTCCTCTTCATCTCCGGGCTACGCGGGCTCATCGGGAGAGCAAACAAGTCCTCCTCTGTTGTGTCGTCGGCACCCGCTTTCAGGGTGGTTGTGGCCGATGCCATGCTGCTGCCGACAATGGCGTCCAGTGAACCAACACCCACACCCCCAGACACGGGTTGTAAACTCAGCGCACCAAAGCCGGCACGCGGTGAGACGGAGGTTACGTCGGAGCCACCCGCGGGCGGCTGTGATGTCACCAACGGATGCTGCGTCTGTGGTTGGGGGCTTCTGGCTGCTGTATGTGAGTGAGCAACGTTAGTTAGTCATCGCATCTATGTTGACACTGCAACGTTGCAATCCTTCCCAGCCCCCATTCTGCCAACTGTCACTCTATTCCCCTCCTCTTACAACATGCAGGATGGCACCTCCCGCATAGTCACCGCCAGGCATATAAATGCAGCAACCCGGCATGTATGTGTGTGTGTGTGTGTGTGTGTGTGTGTGTGTGTTTGTCCTCACGTACCTTGACTAGCAGCGGCTAGCTCTGCTGGGCTCGTCGCGAGCTTGAGGCCCTTGAGCTTCTCTCCCAGCTTCCCTCCTATCGGACTCCTCGGAGATGTCGGGCTGATGGGCCCGCCCAGAGGGATGTGTAGTTTTGTCGGCTTGGGGACGACGCCGACTTCACCAGCCTCGGACCCGAGGCCAAACTGGTCGACGATCCACTGGCGCTCCTGCAGCGCCATCTCAAGCCCCACACTCTCGCCGTTCTCCCTCATTTCCGCCGCGATCTCGGCCTGCAGCTCCACCAGCCGCTTCTTGGCCCACACCGTGTGGAGCACGCCGCGCCGGCCGGCTTCTTGCTTGCCCGTCAGTTCGGCGGGAAAGATGGCGGGCATCGGCTGCGTGCGCAAGATCGTCGTCCCGCTCTTGCCCCGGATGCTGCCGCCGGCACCCTTGTATGTGATGGTGACGAGCGCGGGGATGGGCGCCCCGGGAGGCAGCAAGAAATACACGCGGCGCAGGCTGCCGCCGCTGGTTGTATCCGTGTCCACCTCGCGGATCCCGAGCGCCGCCGTCTTGCCTTCCCATGACACCTCCCAGTCGCCATCGCCATCGCCCTCACCATTGTCCACGCCCGCGGTCGCGCCTCCTTCTTGCTTCCGAGCTGATGAGCTGTTCCACTCAACCATAAGGATCTTGGTGCCCTCGTTGCCCTTACCCGTCTCGAACTCAAAGCGAGACAGAGCCAGGCCCGAGGATGGTGAGGTAGGCGGCTCGACCACGTCCAACGGTTCCGGTTCCGGCGGCTCACCCGTCCCCGGAGCGTTATTCGAGTTGTCGGCCAAGATCATGGTGAGTTGGAGGGAAAGCGCATACGCGGAGGCAATATAACACTATATGTATGTATGTATGTATAAAATGTGTGTAAAACCACTGTCAACAGGTCCAAGAACGCGGGCAGCGGAAACCGGGAGCCGCGGTCTTGGTCGGTGGTGTCTGCCCGGTTGGTAGCGGCGACGGAACGGCCCGGCTCGAACTCGGCGAGTGACAGACTGACCGAGGTTCGCCAGCTGGTGGTCCGGGGTGGCGGCAAAGCTACCGAACCAAGGTCAGGGTTGTTGAGCCTCCCAGCGGAGCGGTATCGAGGCGCCGCAGCAGATGCGTGCAACGGACGTTGTAATGTGTCAGCCTCCGAACCGTTTCAATGGCTTGCTTCCTGTAGGCGGGGGAGAAGGGGCGGGGCGGTTTCTGTCGCCGTTAGATGCGGCCGCAAAGCAGAGCGGGCTAAGAGGCTGACGGGTCACTGGCAGGTCGGGACCGACCGGTTCGACGCAACCGAGGATCAAGACGGGATTGGACACCTGAATAAAGTCGCAGCACCGGCGGGTAGGTTGCCAGTGTGCCCTCCTGCCTATCCAGTCGGTCAGTCGGTCGGTCGGTCGGTCAGTCTAACTGCCTGGCTGGGAGAGACATGGCAAAGAGGGTAGGTAGCGAAGAATGGTACAGTAGTTACCCGGACGGTGGCTAATATGGAAAATGCACGCCCGCCGCGGCGGGACTCATATATCCGAGAACGGGTTGCGCGAGGCGATTTGGAGAATTGGGCGGGCCCTCTTATGGTTGGAGCACTCATGCGCGATACAAGCAAGGCTGAGAGCGCGAGCTGTCGCCGACTCACGACAGAGCAACTGCGCAACTGATTTATCGCGGCTTGGAACAAGGAGGGGGGAGGGCGGATAAACCACGAACAGAGAGGAAAGCTTAAGTATTGCTAAATCACCTAGCTATTCCAGTAGCCTGGGTGAGCCTGTTCAGGGCAGAACTTGAACTGGGGCGGGGCGGAAGGTGCTTCTCCTGGCTGTTGAAGTAAAGCTGGAAAGAGCAGCATAACGTTAGGGTAAACCGTCCTCTCTCTCTCTCTCTCTCTCTCGCAAAGAGCCCCGCGAAGATCACGACTGGGTCAGGTTTTCCCCACAAGACCAGGGCCCGGGGTCACAGTTGGCTGACCAAATGGGCGCCATCGTCCATGATGGGATAAGGCTTCTTCTTGGTAGCCAAGGGCACAAGAGGGGAGTAGCATGCGTCGACGCTCGGGACTGGCGCGGGAGCAAGGGGCCTACCTAACGATTACACACCGGCGCAATGTCGTAGTGGTAACGCACTGTTTGGGACGCCATACAATTATGTCGTGCCGATGCAGCTTGTCCATGATTTTGAAATAACATTAAACCTGTCTGTGTGTAGATATCAGGTTGATCCTATAGCTCTTTCCAGTCATGACATATTTTACCTTAGGCGGACAAGCAGGCAGAGAGCCAGACTGACAGAATGACAGCCAGGCATACTCAGGTTAGGTACTTTGGATGTCGCGACTTCCATGTCATGGCAAGCCCGCATTTTGCTGGAAGGTGTCAGGGAGAATCGCAATGAGGGGTACAGAACTAGCGCCATCAAAGCTTCCAAAAATAGGTGACCCCATGTCGCTTGGTATCAAGCAATCAGCGAGCCGCGCCAGCAGTGATCGGCCTGGCGCTTTGTCCGTCAGGTTGACAGTTGTGCGCGAGCATGTTCTGCATTCAGTTCGAACTGCTCATGACTCGCCAACGCCGCTGGTCAACTATCGCCAGGACTTACCGCGCCAAAAAAGCTCTCCTTAGCTGGCACCGCGAGCCTAAGCCGTGGACAATATGTAGCCGTGAGTGCGGGGGTGTGTAGGGATGTGTTCGGATGTTTGTGTCCTACCAAGCTCACTCGGACAAGGCGTGCGACAGAGGTCATTGTTGGACGAGCCGGTCTAGGCAGGCATCGGCGGGAGGGAAGAAGGCGAACCGGAGGGCGTAAGGCCTTGCGATGCCTGACTTTATCAGCATCGATTCGGCTTTGAATGCATGGTGAGACCATAGGCGGTGTGACCTGGCAGTGTGGTCAGGTAAACCGTAAACCCCGCCTGCGCCGGGCCGGGGACACCCGACCTCGTGGAATCACTAGGCCGAGCGGACACGGGATAGAAACGGCTTGCACGGGCCGTTCCAAGGCCGCTCCGAAGGACTCCACCGTTCCGCTCCTGCAACATCGTCAGTGCCGAGCGCATCTCTTTCTCGTGCCAAGTAGTACCGATATTTCCTGGGTCGGTGGCAGTGCCAAAGGACTTGAAGTGGGAAAGGAACAGGACCGGCCGTTGTATGTAAGTGTACTCTCGCCCACCTGAATCCCCCAAAGGCATCGTGCCATCAACTGCAATGTTGTATGCTCGCACCTAACTAAGGTAGGTGGTACCTTGGGCCGCTGACCGAATGTCAGGCGCCAAGCTGATCTTTTCTAGGTATTCAAATGGTTGGGCACAATGTCCCTTGACCCAACCAAGGTTGACTGTAGTGTCGAGACGGCGATGCGATAGTTCGCCGAACGGCGTGCAACCGTGTCCCGCCTTGAGATGTCAGCTGATTCCATTTTGTATCGCTTTGTGCCATCGCGGATCAGAGACGATGAGTTGAAAGCTGTCAGGTTGTAGGAGCAAGCTCTCTCAGTGGCATTCTAAGCCGATCAATCATGACGTTCGAGGGAGATGGGAGGGGTGGCGGTTTTTGAACGACTGTCGACGCAACATGTCTCGGCCGAACCCGACCTCTCGGAACACGGAAAAGAGTGGTCCTTCTTGTCAAGCACACGGTGATGGCAGATGGCCGAATAGAGAGGCGCCAGCAAACGCCCAATCACCGACGCCAGAGCGATAAGATGGGAAAAGCAACGAAAGAGCTGCCGAAGAAGCGCCGTGACAGGTCAGCTTTGCTTCGAAGTCTCAACGGCCTACGGCTAAATTGCAACCCCATATAGATTCATGTCCCGTCCTGGACAATGAGTGTCTCCAATCGACATCGACTGTGCATCACGAAGGACCTGTGTTAAGAAGGATGCATGGCCGTAACCCTGTCGGGAAGAACATACGACACCGTGAGGCCGTGACTCCGTGTGCTCTGTGCTTTTACCCGACTCTGAAGCCATCCAACGTTACTGTCGGTGCGCCCGCAGTGCTGAGTGTGTGGGCTCCTTCCCCTGCTTTCGTTGGGTAGGACTTGTACGCGGTAGTTACAGCATCCTGAATACCGTAGTTACTAGTTGTGTGATGATCGCGGCCATTGAGGCAGGCAAAAGAATCCTGGTAGAAAGACCGTTTAGCAGTTGTACGTGTACGTGTAGCTCACGTCACACACCTGCTGTGATTCCGAATGAGCACGACCCAACTGCCGATCAGAGGGTCCTAAAACTATCGGCCGGCCCGGTTGCATTGCCCTTTCTCGGCACCCTCCCTCCCAGGTCGCCCTGGCCCTGAGCGCTGATGAGGTGGTGCGGGCACATCCGCTGCATCTTCACTTCGTTCTCCCCCCACGATACGATGCCTACACGTATAGGCCGTTTTCCTTCTGTACTGTAGAGCTGTATGTCTTACCCTGCCCCACACAGGATGAGCGTCCTGGAAGTGCTGTATCGAGTGTATGTACCGCTTAGGGGTGATGTAGCACAAATTCTCTTCTCCGGTGGTACTTTGTCTCTGATGGTGACATGAAACATCGCAGTAATGATCGGCGGACCGTCAGCCAACAAGAAGGTCGGCCAGAGCAGGCTGCCCGCACCGACTTGTCATCGGACTGTCGGGCAAGATCGATCAACAACAAAAGAAACAGCCAGGATTGAGGAGATGGAACCGAACAGAATGAGATGAGAGGAAGAGGTAAGACAGCGAAAAGGGAAATTGAGAAAGATTTACCTTAGGAATCGAGATCTAGATCAGTCCAACCTTACTTTAACGTATGAATTGTATACACGCAGCACATTGTATGTACAGTACAGTACCTGCGTAGCCTCCTGTTTTGTTTCCCATCCATGAGCGGCAATGGCGATTCAAATCGTTGCTGCTTCAGAGCATCGCGCGGCTCTCGACCATCGCTGTCGCTGTCGCTGTCGCCGTGTGGCAGGAGGGTTGGTTTTCTTGTAGTTAGGGCCGATCTCCCTTCGCTAGGTGTTGACTCTTGAGTGGTCCGAGGCTTCCCCGTTCTCGGTGATTTTGCATCTGCTTCATTGGCTACGGCTAAATTACGACGTGCTTCTCGGCCCTGCAGCCAAGCCAGGTAGCGAAGAGTAGTGCTACCTTTACGTTGCTAGAGACTGTTTGACGGGCCGCTGCGATAGGCGCAGAATCTCAGCAGAAGGTTCAGTAAATATCGGGCCGACCAAAGGGAGCGAGCTATCTGGCCTTATTCCAGCCTCGTATCCCTTACACACAGTGGCGCACTTGCTACCCAAGACAGGGAGCCAGCACTGAACAGGCCCGATTGGGACGGGGAGCCTAGCTCAGCATCTTGGGGGCGCATCACTCAATGAAACGCCAACAGTCGTCCAGGCTGGGAGACCCTCACCCCCACCCTCTCTGGTCCGCCCGCTACGTGGAAAAAGTAATTGTTAGCAGGCTACTCCATGTCCCCCGCCTTTGCTCCACAGACAAGAAGTATTCGGTTCGCAGGCATTTGGACCGGTTTGCCGTCCGTCGCTCCTGTCTCTGACCCGGCTCCAGCACCTCTCCACTATTACGCCGGCCAAACCGCCGTGGCCTGCCATCCATGGCCTATCCATGGCCCTATTGCCCGTCTCGAATCCTCGCTGCATAGCCAAACCTTCACCATCCACATCTCTTCCCTGACTGCCCGAGAGGGCGCAGCGCGATTGTCAACCACCAATTCTACCGCCCGCGACACATTAGATTTTCTCGGCCGTATGTCTGCACGGCTCCGTTTCGGCCCTCTCACTGCCTAGCCATTCCGTTGATTCCGGTACACGGCAGAGAACGTCCATCATTTGCCTCCTCCTCCTGTGCTTTTTGTCTTTTTTGGATTTCATTTGATTTTTCTCCCCCTTGGGATACGACTCCCCCACCCCTGCATAACAGGTCCTTGAGTCTAGTTCTTCCGTGTCCCGTCCCGGCTCACCCGGCCACTCTTTCCACTCGTCGATCAACCAGTCCGGCGCGTCCCGTAATTCTCGAGTCTTTGAATCTTGACAGCGCCGGTGCCCGATTGACTTGGCTGCCGACCGTCTACGCGCCATCACATCGTCGTCGACGAAGGCAGACCGAGGACGAGTCGCTCAACCTTCTCTCTGCCTCGTGCAGCGAGTCGACACGAGACAGTCGAGGAGAGAAAGCGCCTGCGGTACGAGCGACCGAGAAGAGGGAGTCAAAGGGCTCGTGGCCCGCATCCGTCGCTGCGTGCTTTCACGGCCTACTAAGGAATCGGGTCAACTGCGGTCGTCGGTATCGCGAATTGTCTTGCTGATCAAGAGTTACCCGAGCCTCCGCCCTAGCCGCCGCCCTTAGCACAGATGCTCCCAACATGATTGCGCTGCGATTCTTCCCTGCCGATATCGACAGTTTTTGGTTCTCGACGGCGCTGTTGCGCTAAAACGGGGAGCGCAGTGTTGGGGGGCTTCTGCAGGCCGGTTGCGTCTTTTGTCTTGCCCACCCTAATTTAGGCTCCCCGGCGACCTCGTCGCCCTGCAGCCAGACATCATGGAGCCGCCACACATCACGGAGTTCGGGTCCAAACGGTACCTGGAAAAGCTCCATCAGTCACAAGCCGCCAGCCAGTCCCAGGCGAACGCCACATCGGCAGGGGCCGCCTTGGCCCAGTCTGAATTCATATTACCTCTCCGAGGGGCAGATCTATTGCAGCCCGAGAAATCACCCGTCAAACAGAATGACCAGAGGCGCTCCGAGAAGAAGGGTTTCGGATTCCTAAGGAACAAGTTTCACAGCAAGCATCCTCCGCCTATAGATGAGGTCGTGACCGAACTTCCTGAGCTGCCAACAGCCAAAAGGAGGTGAGATTCCGCTCTAAAAGGCCCTATCTTCGTGACCATCCAACTAACCGTTTCATAAAGGGTACCATTTGATATTCTTTTTGCTGCTCTTCCAAACGAGCTGCAGGTGGAAATCATTGCGTCACTTCCGCTGTCGGATGTGCTGAACCTGCGGTTGGCGTCGAGGGCTCTCCATGCTCTCGTCTCGCTAAACGAGGCACCGATTACTCGCTACCACCTCGATCACCACGTGCCTGCGTATGCCAAGCGACTTTACCCAGCTCCCCAGGGCGTCCCGCTGAATTTTCACTATCTCTGCGGAATCTGGCATCGGCTACACGTGGCCGCGAAACTGTCGTACCTGATGTGCGAATGGATATCCAAGGAGCTGTTCCTCATGAACACCGAAGAGAAGAAGCGCGAGTTCGCACCACAAAGGGAACGGATGAGACGGCGTCTTATACCGGTGCTCTTCACCATTTTCCACTTTTTTGAAACATACCGAAAACTTCATTTGAAGTATCTCAACGAGCACGACGGAAACGGGCTGCTCAGGACACCGTACACTGCTAACCCCATCGAAACCGAGATCTTGAACATGTATGACGACCGAACCCTGCTTCGGGTCCACGAGGCATTTCCCCTCGTAATGTCATCCTTTTGCAGACGCCTCCGTCCCCCGTCCTACGTCGGCCGAGTGGAGCGATCATTGAGAGGCTACCTGCGGGAGAAACCGCCTGACGAGGTGCATGTTGCAATGCTTTGCATTGGGGGCTTGCGGCAGGTGGAGAGGATATGGGAAGTCAAGGGCTACAACACGCGGAGAGCAGCCGTGGACAGTTGGTATGCTTCTCTCACGCAAGATCCGATCGAGTTGGAAACGAAGAAGCGGCGGGGCATGTTGAGCTTGAAGCGCAAGAAATCTTCCATCGCTGTAGGGAAGACCAGCACGCATGAGACCAACTCAGTCTCGAGGAACTCGAGCAGTTCGAATATCGTCCACGAAAAGCAGCCCGAGAACCTAGTTTTTGGCACCAGTCTAGCAGCCGGTATGCCTATGGGTCCGTTGGACAAGGAGGAGGCCAAATTACTCCTGCCCGATCTGCCGGCGCTCCAAAAGATTTGGATGGAAACCGCCGAGGCAATGATCTTGGACCGGAAGATTGTGGAGCGGCCGTCAGACATTCGCCGGAACGCCCAGATTTTCACCGAATTGATCCGCGAGGATGGCTACGAGGACGAAGACCAGTGGTTGTACGGCACGGTTGCGCCTGACTCGGTACGACCTAATCTAGACGCCATCGAGGAGGACCCTCTCGAGTGAGGCAAGCGATTCTGCCTACAAGTCCATTTGATATTAATGTTTCCTCGACATCAAACGTCCCTCTACTCCTACCGCGAGGCCAGAAAATAGGCGTCACCGAATCCACATCCACTTTACCAAAACTAAGTGTCACACGACATTCAATTTTATCAATTCATTACAGTCTGTCACGAGGCTATGACAGCTTTGTCGTTGGAGTGCACCAATAACTCCTTCCTTTGTCGAAACCGAATCTTGGCTTTCCCGAACCAAAATGCATTTACAGGCGTTCTGGCTCTTGAGTTTTGTTGTATTCTCATCCGACATGTATGGGTGTCTCTGGCAAGAGATCAGCATGGCGCGCTTGGGTTAAATGGGCCTTTTTTCCTCCTGTGTTTGTACTCCCCGGCTTCTCAAAGCTGTAGGGGGCAGGTGTTCTGTCTAGGGTTTCATCAATCTGGTCTTGTATTCTTAGGTCTTGGAAACCTATCTTCTTTCTTACCTTACTCTTGTACCCCGTCTTGGGATCTGCTGCATCGCATTGATGGCATAGTGGTAGTCGGAGAAACCATTACTGCGCCACAGGACGTCTTTTTGGATTGGAAGGATTCCCTGCTGCCGGATGCCGGACGAAATACCCTTTGGTCAACGTGGCTAGGCTGGGGTAGCCGCGATAGATTATAACAACACTATTTCCTATCCTCTAATTCAAGGCATTGTGTCAAACAGACCGCTAGTTGCAGTTTACAGGTGGCTTTGTGATGACACTGGCCAGGCTGACACTGATTACTGCTAGATTATGAGATTTATATGGTGCGCAGCATGCATGTCTTGTATCATACTCGGGCAGTTGGACTCTGACATGCCAGTCTTACCGGCCGCCAAAAGCCTCTTCCATACATGGATACCAGGAGCCCGTGGGAAAGAGTCATTGGGTGCTTAGCACTACATACCACCCAGCTCGCCAGGACAAAGTCAGATCTGTCGTAGCCCGCCTAGAAGAAATACCGAAGGGTTGATGCCACCACTCCAAAGACGAAAAGTACCCGTTTTCTCTCTCCGGGAAAAGCGTTACAAAAAATACCTTCCCGAGCACGACTGGCATAGCATGATGACCCAGATAAGAGGTTCAAAAGGAGATATGAAAGGACAACGCTGCCAGTTCCCAGAGACACACACACAATTCATCACCAAAACCCTTGAGGAACCCGATCAAGTAGAACAAATATTTTCCCCTAATTCAACATCACACCACTATTTTTGTTTCATCTCCGACCAACCCCATAATATCGATCGCTATCACTCAGGCCGGAAGTATCAAAGGCACCAAGAGCGGATGAGGCGAATGCAGAGCCCGGGTTGGATGCCGCTCGCACGCCGGCAGCGCCGACGCCGTAGTTTGCGTTGGCTAGGCCCATTGCTCCTTGGTGGCTTGACGTATCCAGTTGGCCGGCATCAAAGAGGCTCCATTCGGAAGTAGCAGCGTTCCCGCCAAACGTCTGCACACCGGCCAAGCCTTGCATACTTTGCGTCGTCTGGTTATTTACACTGCCAGAGCGTTGTTGCTGTTGCTGTAGAGCACCGGCGGAAGTGCCAAAGGACGGAGTGTGGTGTGGCAAGCCGTGCGTGCTGGTAGCCCGAAGGGAGGCGGCGACGGACGTTGCGGCAGGCTGGTTTCGTTGGCCGTACGAAGTGGTGCTGAGGGACGTACCCGCGGTGCGATAGTTACCTTCAGCGCTGTAACTATTGCTTGCAGATGTCCCAAACTGCGAAGACTGAGGCGGTGCATACGATGTGCTACCCGCCGAAGTGGTAGCTAGCTGAGCTTGATAGCGCTGTTGCTGGGCGAGCTGTTGCTGGCCGCTTGAGAATTGCTGCTGGCTTGGCGTATAGGATTGTGGCTTCGAAGTATACGCCTGCGACTGGCGGGTACTTGTGGAATACTGCTGGGTAGAGGGAACCTGCGTGCTTTGAGCAGCCTGCTGTCCTCCTGAGAACTGCTGCTGCGGTTGCGTGTGCTCTGTTTGCGGAGACACATAGTTTTGCTGGCTTCGCTGTGGCTGCTGCTGCTGCTGGTGTTGGTATTGGGAGCCCGAAGCACGGTTTGAACTATAATGAACTTGAGAGTTCCTGGCTTGTTGCTGACTGATCGATGGGCTCCCTGTTCCCTGTGAGTTTAGCTGCTGCTGCTTGGGAGATTGGCTGTGGGCAGTGGAAGCATGGTGCTGCTGCTGCTGCTGCCTGGGGTGGTGGTGGTGTGGTTGGCTATATTTCTGCTGCTGCTGTTGCTGTTGTGGTGCGTGAGTTGCCATGAGATGCGCCGGGTCCGGCCGATTTTGAGATGCCATCGCCTGCGGCTCAACCTCGGCCTGCTGCTCCAACTGAGCTTGCAACTGCGCTTCGTAGTTCTCCATCGTTGGAGACTGTACCTCAAAGTGGCTCGGCTGGGGCGAGTCTATGGACACCTGCGGATCGACAGGGACTGAAGAAGGAACTAGAGTGGATTCCGGCTTACGAGCCTCTGCAGGTGGAGGTGCTGGGGCTGATCTAGGGCTGGGATTCGGCACTGAGTCTAGGGATACTGTAACAGCAGCCGGAGCATTTGCAGATCCTCCAGTGGCGGTAGACAATGTATTTTCATCTCCCTGCTGGCCTGACAATCTTGGCTCTTTGCCCTTCCGCTGACGTTTGGGGGGAGGAGGTCCGGCTGCTCCAGTGGGCTCGGGAGGAAATGGCCTTGAATTGTTCGGTGGCGTAGGTAAGGTAAGATTGTTCACCTGGGGGGACGAAGACGAAGGGTTATGTTGGTTATTCACATCGGGTTGGGAATGCTCGGCCTCTTTCACGCCCTTTCTCTTCCGCTTCTGCCCCGTGTTGCTAACAGCTTTTGTTCGGGCCGGGCTGGCCGTTGGAGGGGTGGGTAACGTTAGAACCTGTCCTTGAGAGCCTTGCACCGTCTGCGTCGCCTGAGAAGGCGCCGCCTGCACTTGCACAGTAGATGGGTTGGCTGGCTGCACGCTACTTGGATCGCTTTGCTGCTGCAATTCCGGTGAAATCCCGCTGGATTGTCCTTGGGACTGTTTCTGTGTAGAGCCCGAGCCTTTCGGTCTCCCGACCGGCCTCTTGGCAGATCCTGGCGCTGCCGAGTTAACGGATGTAAAGGATTGGGGTGCGGCAGATCCTTCTTGTGCTTGAGCACTCTGGGCACTCTGGGCACTTTGGGATATCTGGGATACTTGATTGCCTTGCGAGGGTCCCTGAAGGGCCTGGGAAACCTGAGTGCCTGCCTGTGGCGCTCCTCCAGATAATTGTGCGGAGCGCGCCGCCAACCCTTTCGGCTTGTTCTTGGAACCTTTGGGCCGGCCTCGTTTCCTCCGGATCGGCTCCCCTTCGGTTGTCGTACCACTGGCAGCAGGGGCGCCTGGCAATGCCGTTCGGGCAGAGGCACCAGGCGCAGCAGTTGTAGACGTGGCCTCTTGCGGTTGTGAGCCCGTGGCTCGGGCGAGCAACATAACGTTGGCATCCACATCATCAGTTACCTCCATAGCATTGTCGTCGACGTCAACCCAGCTGTCGTCCTGAGCATTCCCGGGCTGACGTTGGTCTGCCTTGGAAGCCGCGTTCGAAGCCACATTCGCAGGCTTCATTGATCCCTTTTTGATGCCTTTGTCTTTGCGATATGTTTTGGATTTGCTTCCCTTCGGCCGGCCACGCTTGCGTCTCACTTCAGGGACCAACTGCCGATTAGGGCCCGAGGTCTGCTGTCCAGAGTTTCCTCCAAGTTTGGGGAATATCTCTGCAATCCAGCCGACGAAAAGGCTACCCGAGCCATTTGCCTCGGCGCTCTCCGGAAACCCGCCATTTGCCGGCGGGGGGGCCCCAGGGATGCCGCCAAAGAATGCAAGTGCCTTACAGATCTGGTCCACCACAAGGACAGGATGCAAGCTCCGTAAGAGGGTTAGTAAGCGCGCCTGCTCAGCCTTGGTTTCCTCGGGACTCAGGGGTCGGGTGCGCTCGAACTGAGTCTGCGTCGGCCCCGGCGCCGACGCCGGGGTTTGGGCGGGCACGAAAGACCCAGGTGATGGATGGAGACCCTGCGAGATTTGTATAAACCGACTTCTCCGAAGGGAGACATAGCCATTCTCAAAGGCTAGCTTGGCCGCCAGCTCGGTACTCTCGCTTGTCCTCTTGGCCTCAGCATCGCGCTCTGTAGGCTCGTTTCTTCCGGCGACCTCCATATGCATGACACTGAAATTTCCCTTGGAGCCGTCTGTTTTCCCCTTGAGCTTGCTAGGTACCGGATCGCGGATTCGGCCATCTCGATAGAGGCCGCTATTCGCATCCTGAGGATTGGACTCGCCGGTGGCGATAACCCCAAAGCTGGGGGTAGGGCCGGGAACGGCCGCGGGTGCTGAGCTGTCGCCGCTCGGCGGCTGCACGGACGGCGTAGCTTGGTTATCCGATGGAGGGAGAGAGCCACCCGTAGATACGGGGGCCGGAGTCGCCTTTGACGCCGCCGCGGAGGCTGGGGGCGCCGGCGGAACAGCGACTGTGCAACAATGTCAGCATCAATTGCGGGAAATGGTCAGAGTTGGGCCTCGCTAGAGAGCCAACGCGATGGCTTACCCGACGGTGTCGCCATTAGCGAGAAACCAGGCCGTGGCACGACAGCGGTCGAAATTACTGTTGGCAAATGTAGAATTTATTTCAGAGGGCCGGGCTGCTTCGAGGAGCCAACCACGGGCTCGTGTGCTGCGGCGGGGCAGGGCCTGCAATCAGGGCGCATCGGACATATTCAGGAAAACGTTCAAGACAAGGTAGTTGCGCGCTAGATGAAATGGACGGCTAGGTTCTGTCGGGATCAATGGAAACAGAGCGTCGCGACTCGGCTCGCCAAAGACGCGCGACGAGAATTCCCAGCGGAGAGCAGCAGCGCGGCAAGCCGCGTGGACAGCGCCAGATGCAGGAACGCAACCTGATTGATGCGATTCTGCTCGTGTGGCAGGGGAAGACGGCCGTGGAAGGGAAAATGGCCTACTGCGCTCTATTTGCAGTGACCGAGCCGGAGCAGGTTGGTCTCGTGTGAACTGCTGAGGTTTCGCACATTCGGTGGGAAAAAGGAAGGCGGTGGACGCTGCGCGGTATGTATGTACGGACTCAGTTAATTACGGACAGTCGTCGGCTGAATGCGTGCCGATGGTCTCGGGCCACATCTGCTTCCTTACTTAGGTCGCCGGTCGGGAGAGAATTGACAGACCGGATTCGCAGTCAAGATTGAGATAGCTGGAGCGTACAAGGCGAATGCTGCTGGTTTGCGAGAATACGATGGTGTCTGTGGTGGGACTTGACAATAAGGACGTGGCCAATGGCTTGAGGTTCAACGGACCTTCCCTCAGCTTGGCGATACGCAGAAGCTAAAATGACTGTACTTTACAGTAATTTCAGCGTACCCAGGTCTTCTTCGGTTAGGACGTAAATTCCCTCCAAAGAGCGCAACATTGATGAAGGACAAATTTCTGATGCTCATCGTTACCTAGCTACCTACCTAGCCCTCTCAAATAGCAAATTCATATTCTACTAGGTCTATTTCAAACAATCTCTGCATAGTACAGTCCAACCTGCACATCGATCCGATTGAGAAACATCAAGTGCAAGTATTCGCCATTTTTGTACGGCGATACGGTGATATGTGGGGCCTGATACCTTGGTCGTTGTAACCCTGGTCTCCCAGCGGCACGTAGTGGAGCGCTGTGAGCTCAAGCTTACCCCCACTCACTTCCAAGTGTTCGAGATGCTCCAACATCGATCCAACGATCAACAACTGCTGAACCCTCTTCCACCACCAGCGTCATCCGCTTCGTCTTCGCCAACCTCCTCGCACACCACCCTGCGCCTATCCATTCGGAGTGAATCGCCTCTGTGCATCTTCCTAGCCCCGATCCGACATCTTTCTCCGGCCTCCATTCCCCTAGCGTCCAGCCGGGGCTGTACCAACCGACCATGCAGCCAGCTCAATACGCACTTGTCTCACTCCCTCTCAGAATATTTGACGATGATCCAATGACGGCGCTAGCCGCAACTGTTGGACGGGATAATGGCGAGACCCTGCCGTTTACGATACCCTCGTTCAAGATTGGCACGCTCGATGCGCTCGTGCAGTACGCCGATGACCTTGCGAAGCTCAATGCGACCTGCGAGGCAGCTGTTGCAAAGGTGGCCGATTCCCTCAAAAGTATTCTGGATGGCGACGAAGAGAAGACGGCGCAACAAAAGATGGTCAATGATAGTAGGCATCAGCTTGCCCCACCCCCTCCGACGCCACGGCAGCCGTCGCACGTCTGACCGAGTGTGCACAGAACCGACGGACCAGTATCTTCGCTCTTTTCAATGGAACAAGGTTCGGTACGGGGTCGACAGACCCTTGGGGGATTTGATTGAAAGCCTTCAGAAGGAGCTGCAAACCATCGACAACGACGTCAAGGCCAAGTTTAACCAATACAATAGCGTCAAGAGCAATCTGGCCTCATTGCAACGTAAACAGACGTAGGCTTACAAAGAGCCCCTGACTACCCGGAGTCGAGCTAAATGTGCAAAACAGGGGCAACCTCTCGACAAAGTCGCTCACGCCCATCGTCGACCCCCGCTTGCTGGTGCAGGACTCGGAATACTTGGAAACTCATCTCATCGTTGTCCCAACCAACGCGCGAAAGGATTTTCTCCGCAGCTACGAGACGCTGGCTCCCATGGTAGTGCCACGCTCGTCAGTCCAAATCGCCCAGGACACCGAGTTCACACTATTCGCGGTAACAACGTTTAAGAAAACGAGCACCGAGTTCCTGCAAAAGTGCCGGGAGCATAAATGGACGCCTCGCCAGTACAAATATGTCGAGGGTGGCAAAGAGGAGGAGCAGCGGGAATTCGACCGCGTCGCCAAGGAGGAAAAGAAGGTATGGGGGGAAGCCCTATGGCTAGGGCGGACTGGTTGGAGCGAGACTGTTATGATTTGGGCTCATGTCATGACGTTGCGAGTCTTTGTTGAGACGGTGCTACGATACGGCCTGCCGCTGGAGTTTGTATGCGCACTTGTCAAGGTAGGATTCCCAGGAAATTGCCCAAGTGCTGTGTCATGGCTGACGTGGCGGCAGACAACACCCAAGCAGGCCAAGAAGGTGAAATCAGCCCTGGACTCGGCATATTCTTACCTCGGCGGAAACGCATTCGGGAGAGACAAGCGAGGCCGAGTCACGAAAGACGACGCATCGCTAACGTCGGAAATAGCCGCAGCAGGCCTGGGCGCTGGCGAAGGCAATGAGTACACGGCGTATGTGTATTACGAGATCGAGCTTCCCTAGTAGCGCCATGGCCTTGTTAAGGAGGGCAACAGAATCTATGCTCCTTCTTGCACTGCCTAGCCCCGTCATCACGCGAAATAGACAAGTCCCGTCCAAGCGGCTGCCGAGCGCATGCTAATGTCCCCTTGGACCCGGTTTTTCTCTCATCTTGTTTCCTCGGTCTGAGTAATGAGACCCTTTTCCGCCAGGTAATCCACAATCTTCCGGACGCATTCCTCGACGCTTAGCTGGTCCGTACGGATGGTGATCTCGGGCGATTCGGGCGCCTCGTAGGGCGCCGAAACGCCAGTAAAGTCTTTGATCTCGCCAGCCCGCGCCTTCTTGTACAGGCCCTTGGGGTCGCGCTTTTCGGCCTCTTCCAAGGGAATGTCGACAAAGACCTCGATGAAGGGCAGCGGGTCATCGCCGGCCTGGGAGGCGCTGGCGTGCAGATCCCGCGCAATCTGGCGGTCGGCCCGGTAAGGGGAGATGAAGGATGTCAAGGCGATGGTGCACGAGTCGGCAAAGAGCTTGGCAACCTGCGGTGTTCGGAAAGTGGTCAGCACGCGAACGAGGAAGAGTGAGGGACGGCAAGGGGGGAGGAAACGTCATATCAACCTCTGCAATGCGGCGGATGTTCTCGTTGCGGTCCTTCTCCGAGAAGCCCAGGTCCTTGTTCAGCCCGAAGCGCACATTGTCGCCGTCAAGGCGGTACGCGGCCAGCCCGATGTGAAGCAGGTGCTGCTCAAGCGCTGTCGCCACGGTCGACTTGCCAGAGGCCGATAGCCCCGTGAACCATACCGTGAAGCCGCGCTGGCGCCGCAGTTGGCTCCGCTCATGCCGGGTGAGGGATGGGTGCCAGGTGATGTTGCTGCCGTTGATGTTCAGTTTTGCTGCCCCTCATTGCCGGATTGCGGGGCTAAGGCAGGCTAGCCCTGCACAACCCAGGACCTTGGGTAGACCTAGAGGTTTACTTACGTTGCCATTTTTGCTTCTTCTAACACGCCGATCCTCCTGCGTACAGACTGATTTGCACTGGTGCCAATGAGGAGGGTGGAGAAACCTCAGAATTGAATAGTGGGCGGCGCGCTCATTTATGAGACTCTCTTTCCCTGTATCAATGCTGCCGAAGGGGTCCGACAAGTGGGGCAGTACCGATCGCGGTCGGCCCCAGTCATGTCCGATCTGCCGTCCGATGCGGTGGTGGGGGTTCCTGGGCAAGTATAGGTGTGCTCCTCAGGGGCTCCTCCAACAAGAACCTTACTGGCAGTTGTTTCTTTGCGAATGGCGTCATTTTAGTCGATTGGTGCAAGACTCAGGACTCGGCCACACAGACTTCAGGTTTCCCATACAAGTCAATTGCCTCTATTCATCCTCGCTCCTAATGTGTCGAGGTGCAGACAAATCAGTAAAGACATCCGATGCGCCACACGCCATGATCCGATATGGACAGCATCTCTATCCAAGCCCCGCATCTCTATGCTCTCCCAATCTATAGTCTGTTCTATCACTTATAGGCACATGTTCGACATTTAGCTCACAGGATAGACCTTAGCCATCATCTGGTTGTTTGTTGGTCTCGGTCAGCAAAAGAAATCGCGCAAAGGGGGTTACCGCAGAAGCAAAGCAGCTGGTCGACCTACCGAAGCCTGCTTCGGGGAAATGTATAGGGCGCTCGCTGTTGCCAGCACGGTGGGCTCTTGGCCCTCCTCGGCAGGGAGCGTTTCAATATGGCCCTCGACCCACGCCTTTCTCCCTTCCACTTTCACCGTCTTGGCTCGGAGCACCAGGTACTGGTCGGCCATGGCGGGAGCTTTGTAATTGACCTCCAGCTTTGCCGTCATGCCAATGTTGTGAGGCAGCGCAGGGAAAGAGCATCTCGCCAAGCCTTCGTCCAGCAGGGTCGCCAAAAACCCCCCGTGGATAATGCCCTTGTGGCCGCACAAGTCCGCCCCCACGTGAGTTATTTGCACGTAGCTCTTGCCGGTCCGCTCGGTCCAGGTGAAGGGCGGGATAGCCATCTTGCCGGGCCCTATCAAGGTGCCGCCGGTTAGGTTGTGCTTCCTCCATGACGGCGGGATCTTCATGTGCGGCCGCGCCTCGATGAGATCCGGGTCGGCCCGGAGAGCCGCGGTGAGCGGGTGCGAGTTGATGTAGTCTTCCTTGGCCCTGGCGTCCTCGTCCGGTGCCCAGAACATCTCGAGGCTGTCAGCATCGCTCGGGGGCGACAGAACCGCTGCCGCGGACTCGTAGGCAGGCGCTGCAGCCATGAAGAAACCCAAGGACGTAAAAAGAAGAATGCGGCCGGTCGTGGATGCTACTCTGCGGATAAACGACGCCTTGGCTACTGTTGGTGAGGCGGTGGCGGGTGAGTCTGGTGATTCAGAACAACTAGCAGTTAGCCCACTGACGACCAGAGTAGGAGGTGAAGGGCAGAGGGCTCGGGATTACTAGCTGCTGCCGTAAGTGTCCGAGAGATGGGTTGTCGGAAGTAGTAGCCGCCACGGGTAGTCAGAGGGAGAGTTGAAGTATGGCGCCGCAGGGCCGAGAGTAGCTGGAAGGACCGTGGCATTTTTATAGCAAGGTGTAGCGGCGACGAACGGGGACTTCGGCCTTTTACGCGCAGAACACCGGTTATCGCGACTTGGGGCAGGGCAGCGCACGGAATCGGCCGGCGGAGACACTCTCGGCAGGGGGCCGACCCCACCAGTCTGTCAGCGAGAGTAGGAGGTAAGGCCCTTGAAGATGGGTCCCCAACTCGTCAACCTCGGTTGGTGCCCTCAGAGGTTAAAGGCGCAATGAACAGCGGTGCTGCTCTGGTCCTGGTTTTGAAAGCGATGGTCGGCCCTGTTGGATGCCGCAGGGTTCAGTCTGATTTTTTGCGACTCGGGTTTCGCTCCTCGCCGTAAAGGGAACCGTGGGAGCCCGGGTCTTTTGGATCTTGGCTACTTGAGCCTCGGCTAACTTCGCAGTGAAACGGAGTTCACCGTGTTTTACGGGATACGAGTAAAGTACTGTATGTACCTACCTAGGTACTCTGCTTCACCCAATTCAGTCTCGATCACCTTCAAGGGCACATCTCCAAGCCAACAGATTGAACTGCATCCCACTTGAAAAGTGCTTATAAACGCTGTTCGCTGTAAACAAACGTCGTTGAGCAATCTCCCACAAACAGATTGTAGAGAGCGAACTAAACTCTTTACTGCTTCATAGGACCAAAAACAAGATTTCGTGCCAGCATAAAATGGATCATCATTCTCTTACAATCACACAACGTTACCCCTCTCAACACCACTCCAAACCACACATTGAACTGATCGAAGCATCCCCCTCCTGACTCCTCGCCCACCTTTCCACGACGTTAAGGACACTGTTAACATGGTAAGGAAGGACGAAGAACAGATCGGTACTTGAGCAAGACGTCATGATCCCCTACTAAGCCCCTCTTTAGGCTACCGCCGACACCGTTGAGCTTGGAGAAGCTCACGAGCCGAAGGAGGAGTCCCTCAATGTGTTCAAGCAGATTCAGCATGAGCTGAAGAAGACGCTGGTGCACATCCGTCACGAACATAACAGTAAGCTGCCCGTCTCTTCTCACATCTTCGCTCATGGCTGCTGTTGGCCAGCAACTACTGTTCTGGGCTCATGCGAAATCCTCCTTCCTCCGCAAACAGAGCACGAGCCCGAGTATTTCGCCGCTGTCGAGCACCTGAGCGATGCGCAGCTAGCCGGCTTTGGGCCCGACGACCTGCACCAAGTCCGTGTCGCCGTGTCTGCATACGGCGTGCACCTGTTCGGCAAGGTGCGCATCCCCGCCATGCCCGATGACGGCCCAGCTTATATCCACTTCCGTGCCTTCACCGGCGGGCCCGATGACACGGCCACACTGCATAGTATCCGTACGTGTTCCTTTCTTATGGTAGCCTACAGTATCGGCCTGAGGAACCAGGCTGGTAATACCGAACCACGAGCAGTACTCTAACAGTCCTGACTCCAGACACGGAGGACAAAGAGGAGCCTGACGGGGGACACACCTACCGGGCAATCTTTACCAAGAATGACCCACTAGAGTGGTTCGATACCTAGAGTATGGCACGGATGGGTGTAAAGCATCTCCCAATCAGGATGTTCCTCAGAAGCCTGGACGGCCAGAAGGGGGGAAAGGAAGATGAGAATATTTTGCGTTATGCAAGGCCTGGCAAAGCCGAAGCACATTGTACCAGGGATGTAATTTGACATTTGACTTGGTCCCTGCTTGTACTCTAGCCATCCAAATCATCGGGCTCTGCTGCCAACATCTCAGCGTAGTCATCGGCCGATGCAAATGTTGGAAGGCTCTTGATCTCCTTCCTGCTGAGCCTGCCCTTACGGCGCTCCTTGGCGGACAGCTCCTTTCCGGTATCACGACGACCCTCATCCTCGCTCGAGCTGCCTTCGACACTCTCCTCGGACTCGTCAAAGATGCCTTCAAAGCCAGTGTCATCCCCAGACACCTCGGATTCAATGTCTGACATGTCCTCGTCAAGCGCAGGGCCGTCGACGTCCATGTCGTTGTCCGAGTAGTCGTAACCATCCAGATCCATATCAGACTCCTCGCCGGCATCCGCCTCCTCGAGCTCTGGTTGTGATTTGACCAATGCCTCCCAGATTTCATCTTCGCCTGCTTCATCACCCGACTCAGCCTGCTCCTCGGTTGGTTTCCGGGCGCGCGCAGCTTCCCCTGCCTTGCCGATGCGAGCAAAGTACTCGTGGAAGAAGACATCCTCCGCCGAGACTTGGTCGGGCTTTAGGTTCCAGAAGGCGGACGAGTTGACAATCCCCTGCTGTCGCGCCCCGGCTTTGTTAGATGTCACAATGTGGGACGAACTACCGGAAGCATGGATCGGCTGCATGATGGAGCCGCCCCGCTTGGACTCCTCGACCTTGGGATTGCGGTAGACAAACTTGTCCAGGAAGTGCATCAAAGTATGGTTAGCCAAATCCGGTTTCGGCAGCGCTTTCTGCCTGGCCAGCAGGTTCAGCGCAAACACGCCCACCGAGGGATGGTAGTGCGAAAGAAACGGCACCTATATATGTCCCTTACGTCAGCGACATGCGGGCAGCAATGTTGGTTTCGTAAGAGGAAGCGAGGATGGGGCAGTTCAACTTACCAGTTCCCAGAGACAACTGCGATGCGCGTTGCTGTGCTCGGGGTTCCGTTTCCTGCCGTCGTACGACGCGGCTTTTCTCCTGCCCGCCATCACCGAAACCTGGGAGGTTTCGTCAACCTCGGACTCATCCTCCCGAGCATCCTTGTACACCTCCTCATCAAGATCATCGTCGTCTTCGGGTTCGTCTAGCAGTGTACGGAGGTCCGGGAACGTGGTTTGCAACTCGGCAATCAGGAAGAGGACGCCGCAAGCGAATGGTGGCTGGTGCAGGCTCAGCACTTGGATCAGTCTCTTGACAAATGCTTTGACCCGACGGACATCGACATCATTCTTCATGGCCCGGTAGAGCAGGTTGAGGTACAAGGCGTGTTTGGACGACGTAATGAGCCTTGGGTCCAGAAGGGATTCGTAGAGAGTCCGGTAGAACCTGTCAACAGCAAGCTGCTTCGACGTGGCTAGCTGCTGTATGAGCATTAATGCCTGCACGCTGGTGTTGAAATTGGAGGAATGAGTGATCTTGAAGAGAATGTCCAGGTGTCTCTCCAGCGTCGAGTCGTCGGCCGTGGCAAACGGTATAGCCCGGTTGACGCCCGTCAGAAGAGCCGACACAAGTTTCTGGGCCGTTCCCTGCTCTTTCCCAGGAGCCGGTACGCTAGATCCCCCCCGTTTTCTTTGCTTCTTTTGAGGGGTCCGTTGTTTCCCTTCACCATCCAAAATCTCAATGTCTCCCAGCGAGCCACTTTTCAACAGAGAAAGAAAGGCTTCAAAGTATATCCGAAGCAACGTGTCCGCAATAGCCGGTTCCTTGGTGCTCAGAATTGTTTGATTCAATGTGTTGATAGCCGAGTACCTCGTACGCAGACTTTGGCCAGGCTTCAAGAGAACCTCCTGTTCTATAGTGCCAATGACAACGGCCTTCATCCCTGGGTGGACGTTGAGCAGCTGTAATAGGAGGTAAGAAGCCCTCGAAGAGATCTTTCGTTCACGGTCGCCGAGCTTGTTGACTAGCAGCCGCAACAGATTGGCTTCCTGTTCTGGTTTGCTCTTAAGCAACCCATACACGAAGTCGAGAGCTCGTGACCTAGAATACTCAATTTCATCCGAGCACCAGAGCTCAAGCAGTTGGATAATGCGAAAATAGGCGCCTTTGAGCCAGTCCTCATATGCCCAGACCATCAAATGCGTTTGGGTCAAGTTACCAGGGAGCTTTTGCCCCTGAGCCCAAGGTGAATGCTTTTGCCCGGCGAGAGCTCCGAGCAAGGCGGGCTGGCTGTTGAAGGGTCGAAGACGGCGGTCGTCGGGAAGCAAATTCCCATTCCCCAAAAGATCGACGAGAGCTCCCAGGGCGGCAATTGCCTGACCGCGGCTCTTTTTCCCAGCCAAGGTAATGAGGCTTTCAAAAGCCTTGCGATTATGGAGCGGCGACTCCTGGACCGACAGCGTCAGAGCGGAGATCTTGTCCGAAAGGGTTCCAGACGACATAATGGTCGACATAAACTTTTGCGACGAGCTGGAAGCCTGGGTTGCGGCATAGTTCGCCGAGTCTTCTTCCAGAAGCGTCTCGGCGTACGACTTCAGGTTAGCGATGGTCGTAGGATGGTGCTTGAGGTTGTCCGGGATTTGTGTCGATAGCCGAGGCAGGGCGATAGCGTGCCAGTCAGAGCGAGGCTCAACGAACTGGAGCATGTCAGACAAGAATCTCAACCCAACAAGCCGAGTCGACTTCCGGGGTTGTACGAATGTGCTTACTGACCAACTTCCCTGACTGTTTCCCCCGTTTGGTTTCCTGCGGGGGTGGGGCAACCTGATGTCTTTCCTCGTCCTCCTCGCCGTCATCCTCAGACCTGTTGCTGTGCGCATCCTCAGTTCCATCGGAGTGGTCGGTATCCGAATCGTCTTGTTGTTCGCGCAACTTGTGGAAGCCTAGACTGGATGCGAATTGAGCGAGTTCATCTCGCAGTGCCTTATCCACAATGGTTTCTGTTGTTGATCCCTTTGACTGGGGCGCGTCACCATCTTCGTTGCCAGAATCGACATTGGCGACCAGTTCCAAGTCAGCTTCATCCCCTCCAAGAGCTAGAATTTCCTCAAGAAGACTGGGCTCCTTGTTCTTCCGCCCTTCGCCCCGGGCACGCTGTGGCTTGGGCTCTGTAGGACGGGTTTGCCGCCGCTTAGATTCAGGCCCATCGTCATTGTCGCGACGTCGCTTTCGTTTCGCAGGGTCCTGCTTTGGAGCACTTGGTTTCTCGGAATCTGCAAGAGACTTGTCGATTTTGCTCGTCAAACGAGCGAGAGCGGCTTCGTCAAAATTCGGCTTTTCAGCTTTCTTTACCCCCTCCTTCGCCCGTTTCGAGCCCATTGCCACGGTCGTCTCGGTTGAGAATGGGAAGTCCGGACTCGGGCCAAAAAAGATGGTGAAGAACGACGTTGTGTGAGAGGTGCCGAATAAAAAAATTGGAAAAGTGTTGTAGACCCCTGCACTGCGGGAGACCCACCCGACCCTCAAGAAGCGTGCTGCACCCACCGCCCCACTGTTGCCCGGCAATCTGGGTCCCCTAAGAGATCTTCTGCTGGACTTGATTGGCATTCGAGGCTGCTGTTGAACACCAAGGTATTGTACCTCGCATAGCAGCTTTTCCAGCTTACACTACGGCAGTCAGCGAGGATTGCACCTTCAAGGCCTACTACCCAAGGAAACCATGTCACTGAGATGCTTACCGGGGTGCTAGTGACTTTAGCACGAGAAGCTTAAGGAAGCTACGCGTGAAGACCAACTTGACCCAAATTCACCAACCACCAGCATGGTTCCGCCACCAGTGGCCCGTCTCTCGCGCGTCTGGTTTCCAAGCGGCGGGATCGCCGTGTCGGGAGCCGAGGATGCCTACTCTAAGCTGATACGCGCTGGTTTCCTGCGCCAGGCACATTCTGGCATATTCCATATGCTCCCCTTGGGCCGGCGAGTTCAAGACAAAGTCGAGGCACTCATCGCAGGGTATATGGAGAACCAGTTGGGTGAGTTACGAACTCCCCTGCTGCTGCCATAGAGTTTCAGTTGTACAAGAGAACTTATTTATCTTTCACCCCTCGCTGGCCAATAGCCGCATCTCGAGTTTCGCTGTCTTCCATATCCTCCCAAGCCCTCTGGGAGCGGAGTGGCCGCTTAGAGAACGTTGCGTCTGAGGTTTGTTTCTAGTCGCCGCGTTGGAGTCCCTCGTAGCGCCCCAATCCATTGCTGATCACATTCTCGCCGTAGCTGTTCAAGTTCTCGGACCGCAAGGATGTGGCCTTTCTGCTCGCTCCCACCCATGAAGAGGAAATCACCTCGCTGGTCGCCCGGACAGTCAAGTCGTATAAGGAACTTCCCCTACGGCTGTACCAAATCACCCGCAAGTATCGTGATGAGTTTCGTCCGCGACATGGCCTCCTCCGGGGGCGTGAATTTATCATGAAAGACCTATACACCTTCGACAGCAGCGTTGATGCAGCGCTCAAGACCTATGACGAAGTGCGGACTTCCTACGCAAGCATCTTTTCCGACATGAAGCTGCCGGTTTTGGCGGCCAAGGCGAGCTCTGGCGATATGGGAGGCGATCTCAGTCACGAGTATCACCTTCCAACGCCCCTCGGAGAGGACCGCGTTGTCAGCTGTGACAGCTGTGGATACGTGGTTAACGAGGAGATCGCCGACTCTGCAGTGTCCCTACGGGTCCTTGAAGGCACACCCATCCAAGCCTGGCGGGGCATCACCAAAGACAGGACGAAGCTCGTCAATGTCTGGTATCCCAGGTCAATGCAGTCATTGGATGGGATATCGCGGGAGTACGCGGATCATGACATCAATCTACTCGCCGTGAAATCCGTCGTGCCTGATCTGGACTCTGGGGTAGAGGACACTCTCTTCCTCTGGGCTACCGCTACTGCCTCAGAGACAGGGACGGCAAAGGAGGTTGTGAATATCGTGGACAGCCGTCTCCCTCATCCACTGCCTAAGACGCTGGAGAGCAATTCATCGACAGTCTTCGGGTGGCCAACGGCACTGCCTCCGCCGGCACTGCCGTTGTCCACCTCTTCTCATAGGACAAACGGTCTCCTACGGGTTCGTACCGGCGACAAATGCCCCCAATGCTCGTCGGGAACGTTGAAGGTGGAAAGGGCGATCGAACTCGGGCACACCTTTTTCCTCGGAACAAGATACTCGGAGCCGCTCAGAGCCATGGTTACAGTGCCGCCAGCCACGCAAGCGGTGCCCATACAGATGGGATGCCATGGAATCGGCATCTCACGCGTCATCGGCGCCGTCGCTGAGCACTTAGCTGACAAGATAGGGCTGAACTGGCCCATCTCAATAGCCCCGTATTCATGTGTCGTCATAGCCGGGAAAGACGCCGACGATGCGGATGCTGTGCAGGTGTGTGGCCGTATCACCAACACACAGGGAAACGAAAGTCTGTCCCTCGATGTGGTGCTCGACGATCGTTCGAGGCCTCTCCCATGGAAGCTAACCGATGCCGACTTGATCGGCTTCCCCATAATCGTCGTACTCGGAAGGGAGTGGGCCGCAGCGAGGCGAGTAGAGGTACAGTGCCGAAGGCTGAGTATGAAGGAGGGTGTGGAATTGGAGGACCTTCCGCACTTAATAAGGCAGTTGCATGCGTTGCTGTAAAGGGTGAGGTCGTGTGTAATCCCTGGTGTATCATCAACAATACATGTGTACAAGTAGATACTATACCACATCCCGGTCTGTTAGATGTCGGGAAGAGAGCTTATAAACAATGTATTATACCAGATACAGCGGCCACTTGACCTACAAAGGCTGAGGGGTCGTCACCGAGGCTGCCAGGGGTTGTCTGATGTTCAGTGCCTTTCTCAGCTTTTTCGTCGCCTAAGTTGCTGCTTGTTAGTTCCCAAGCTCCTAGCCAAGCGAAGCTGTTGCAAGTGAATGTGCGGTTTGCAAGCTCCAAGCAAAAGCCATGCCTGAACTAGCCACTGCACCTTGGATATCCAGGGCCGTGTTATGACGGACGAAGAGGCTGCTGAAGATGAGTTCGACGTCGTCATCCGGCTTGGGTACCATGCAGCTGTCTAGAAACTGGCCAACGAACTCTAGCGGCAAAGAAAGTCGACCAACTCGTCAGGGCTTCATAATCGCGGACCTGCCCCACCACTGCGTGGAGGGTCAGGTCCTCTGATTCCATAAAAACTTTTGATTCCATAA